>NC_132790.1:63702500-64003500 GCF_048418805.1 Vulpes vulpes | reverse complement strand
TCTCTCTTATTCAGCACCCTCCCCTATTACAAAGGAAGGCACAGAAGGCACATAACCATCTCAGCTCCTAAGGCTCCTTAGAAAGGAACAGGGAGGAAACTAAGAAACAGGGGAGCAGGGAGGAGGAAGAGACAAAGCAGGGAAGAATTGTAAATAATCCCCCAGTCCCACCCCTAACTCCAGCAAAATGCATTTTGCTATGACAATTTAATAAGTAATGTGTATTAATTAGCTTCACAAATAGCAAGCATCACACAGATGGCAATAGTAGCCATTACTTACTAGGCAGTCAACAGAAAAGAACAACCATGTGTGTAGAAGGTATCATTTATAAAGCACGATAACAAAACTATAATGTGGTGGGCAGGTAATACTATTCCCATTTTGCAGATAGGGAACCGAAGCCTTAAAAGATAAAGGACTTCCTAGTAGACATATTACAAACTCTGTACAAGTCTACAGACTATAGGAGGTACTATGAAAATGAGGCTCAGATTTTTTTAAATGTATTTATTTTAGGGAGAGAGAGAAAGAGAGTGAGAACACTAGCAGGGGAGGGGGCAGAAAGAGAGGGGGAGAGAGAGAATCCCAAGCAGACTCTGCTGAGCACAGAGCCCAATGCTGGGCTCAATCCCACAACCCAGGAGATCATGAGCAGAGCCCAAACCAGAAGTCAGATGCTTAACTGACTGAGCCACCCAGGTGTCCTTCTCAGACTTTTTAATTATTGGTCCAAACTATTTAAGACTGAATCACTCCTTTTGTATAATAATCACCATTGGAAAAGATGAATCTAATATTTGTGTATGTGTCCCCATATGTTACATTAAAATCCTCCATGGGAGAAGAAAGGGCTAGAAATAAAACAGGGATCTTCTAAGGGAAATTAATGAAAATAGATACAGATCTTTTCTCTACGTGTTGGTTTGCTGTGGCCACAGAGAGCTCAGATCATCTGCCTGAATCATATTAGCAACTTTTCACCTGGAGATGCTGGAGGTACAAATTTCAAAACCCATGGACCAAGTGGTACATAAACCTAATTTTTTCTGTGACTAAACTATGTTGCCACTCTTTTTCAGTCCTTCAGATTTTTCAGGGCTAACATTTTTTCACATCTTTTCTTTCATCTTTCCTTTGACAATTGCAAGCATGTCTAAAAAATGGCCATCTTTCAGGTATGTGCCATCTCTAAGTTAGATAATGTCCAGGGAGTGGTAATAACCATATTCTATAACTCCACACTTCTGTCAATATATTGGTTAGGGTTTGCTAAATTATGCTGTGGAAATATATGAGGTCAAAATCTCTATGGCTTAAAAGTTTCTTTCCATATCTACAAAGTTTCTTTCTCATATCTACAATGCCTTGCATGTGGGCTGACCATAGTTTTGCTCCCTGTAAACACTCAGGAACCCAGACTGATGGAGGCCCTACCTCAATTTCCATTTCCATGATTTTTAGGGACAAGGGAACATAAACACACAACTCACACACCAGCTCTTGAAGCTTCTGCCTGGAAGTGACACATCACTTCCACCAAAGCCAATCACACAGGTGTGCCTGAGTACAACAGACTGGGAATATATGTTCCTCCCCCAGGGACAGGCACTGAATGTGTTTGAATTTGAAGACAGTCTACCACAATCCCATTTGTCTTTGAGGCCATAGCCACATGAATAGCCAGATTGGGCTATGCAAGAGAACATTGCTAAGTAGTCCACTAAAGAGTGAACCCAGTGCCCTGAACTCATTTGCTCTTGGATTTCTAATCATGTGGAAGTGAGTAGGAATATTTGTTCTAATTAAGAACTTCTGACCTCTTACAAAGGAGGTGAGAGGGAGGCAAATATGTGAGAAGAGTTCAATACTGCAGGCAGAACTCAAACAAAGACCTTATTTTGGTATAAAAGGCCATGTTTTGTGAAGGAGAAAAAAGCAAATGAATATATTGTGTCATTACATTTCTCAAACTTCTAGATATAAATGAGTGAGCCAAGTCTAAATATCTCAAAAATGCCTTGCCTGCAGATGCACAAACATCCATAGTCTGGCTATTCACTCAGTCGAGTCAAATTATAAAGATGATTAGGACGCTCGAAGCTTAGCTTTTTATTTTAAAACTCTAGTGTACTGACACTAATCCATTCCCACATTCAAGATCCTGTTCAAAATTAATCTTTGAGAAACCATCCAACCAACCTTACATTCTGAAACATCATCTACTCTGCCCATTGCCCTCTAGGTTTATGTATATTTTATTCTGTTTCTTTATCTTGTGTTCTTAATTTCTCAAATTCTTTGTAACAAGCTTGCATCTATAAAATAATTTGCTTCTCTCCTCACTGAGTTCATTGAGTTTAATGTGTGTATTAAACACAGGGATTTAGAGAGACAAAGGAGAGAGAGAGAGAGAGACCAGCAACTGCAAGCTACATGCTTATATCCTTTCAGCAGCAAGTAAAAACCTTGCCTCAAGCTAAATTAAGTAATGAGGAAATTTATTATAACCCTATACTTATTATAACTATATAGATCTTTAATGTAACTATAGAACCTAGAGGTTAGATGAGCTTCAAGTTTAATCAAATCAGAGATCCCATGAGGTCATGAAGAATACAAATGCTTTCTAGACACCTGGGTGGCTCGGTTGGTTAATCATGACCATGACAAAATCTCAAGGTTTTTACCTGATTTCAGCTCAGGTCATGATCTCAGTATTGTGAGATCAAGCCCCATCTTGGGGTCCATGCTGAGCATGGAGTCTGCTTAAGATTCTCTCCCTCTCCCTCTGTCCTCCACCCCCTGACTCACTTGCAGTCTCTAAAAAAGAAAGAAGAAAGAAAGAAAGAAAGAAAGAAAGAAAGAAAGAAAGGAAGGAAGGAAGGAAGGAAGGAAGGAAGGAAGGAAGGAAGGAAGAAAGAAAGAAAGAAAGAAAGAAAGAAAGAAAGAAAGAAAGAAGGAAAGAAAGAATACATATGTTTTCTATCACTCCACTCTGCCATCCTTGGTGTTGGATCATTCTCAGGCTAATGGAAAGATGGCTGCCTTCTCTTCTTATACTTCTTAAAGGATCAGTGAAATGTTCCTGGAAGCCCTATAGTGCACTTACCCTCACACTTCACTGACCATCATCATCCATTCCTGAATCAATAATGGGTGAGGGGAAAGGAATTACCCCCGGTAACCTAAAATGGATGGTGAATATCCAACTGCAACATCCACCACAATGTGCAACCCACCCACCATAATGTTGTACTTCACATCATTTCCCTTCTCTATGCCTCAGTTTCCTTGTCTGTGACACTGGATGATTTCTGAATTGCATTCTGACTCTAACATTCAGGGAGTCACGAGTCTAGGAGAGAAACAATGTGGGATGAAAATAACAATCTCTCTGATGCTCAAATTTATCATCTATGAAATGGGGTTATAATGCCTGCCCCACAGAGTTGACAGAATGGATCGAGGTAATTTAATTAACGAGTCTAACATTGCACCTATCACATTGTAGTTACTCAACAAATGACATAATGATGTTGATAATGATTTTATTTAGGATGTGGAGAAAATGCTGATGTTCCTAAGAAAACTTAAGAACCAGAAGAGAACAAGGAGTTGCTTTTCCAAGAAAAGCAAATTAATCTATTCTGAGTTGGTTTGGTTTGGTTTGGTTTGGTTTTGGTGGCCCTTTAACTTAATTACTTTACAATCATCTTTTGAACTGAAAATAGCTTCATCACTTTCAAGACATATTTCCAGGAGGGAAATTACATTAGGATTGCTATGCCCTTGTCACCATTAACTGTTATTTGCATCTGAACAGGAAACATATCATTTAAATTCCAGATGCTGACTGTATAATTTATCTTTCTATGGGTACAGGCATGTTTCCTTATTGTTCAGTTCTACTCTGCCTGCATTACACAAATCACCAGTGCATAAAATTATTAACATTTAAACAAATGATTTTCAACTCTGTCTTCATGCCATCTTTGGTGTAGCAGGCAATGGCTAGTGGTTCAAATAACCAAAATAATTCACTATACTCACTTACTCTAACAAATGATCTTTGCCCCTTTACACATGGGGAGCAGGGAACGTTTTACTCAAGGTTAGGGGACAATCACATTTATTAACTCCTGTTGGGACATGACACCATTTTGGTAAGAACCATTTATATAGCGATGTGGGGGTCCACTGTTTTTGAAGAGGAAATGCCAATTTTAAATTACTTCTGGCTGACCAGAGACAACGTAGACATCTTCACCAACTGAAAGATATTTGGCTCATTTAGGCTGTGAAAACTTCAATAATTTTTAAAAGCAGAAAATGAAGTCTTCTCTGTTGGAGGATTCTATTATCACCTTAGCTCAACCCCAGTGGATTTAAATAATTCAGGTCAGACTTCCATAATCGTTACCCTGTGAACAGTACAGATCCTAATTGTGAGAAGAGTTAGAGAAAAGATATTTGCTAATGGCTTGGATTATAAATATAGAGTCTCCAAAAGACCTGCCAGGTTCTCTGCCTACCCAAAGAACTGAAAGCAGCAAACTTCCCTGGTCTTACACTAAGCAATTCTAGGACTGGATATCCCTTCACTTTCTTCATCAACTTCATTGAGGGATATTTATGCACATACTTTCTTTTCTCCATGCTAAACAGTTCTGGGACCGGGCAGAAAAAATGTAATTACCTGATCCAGGAAATACTTGCACCTAGGAGATAATACTGTAAACCAATTAAATAGTTTACTATTGAATTAATATACCAATATATTGATATTCCAATATACACACCAATATACTCCAATATGCATACCTTAAGCTGATATAACAATATGTACACATCAAGTTGCTCTCCTCTATATTATATAAAATACTACATCATAAACTCTGCTGTATACCAATTAGTTCTTTGCCTTGTAAGAGTCTCCTTAAAATCATCCAACCCAGGTCCTAAAGCCAATAAATATCTTCCTCAACTTCTGCTTCTGCAATAATTACTAAGATTTGGTCAAGGCAGTGGTCACCCTAACTGTATTAAATCTAATATACTTAGCTTTCTTTGGCCAACAGGCTTTTCTAGTGGTCTTTCTGGGGGTGTTGATAGCCAACAATTCTTTCCTACAGAAAAGCCTCTCAGAAGACATCCACAGAGATGGATAAAACATTTCCAATCCTCCTTTCCAATAAATTTCCATTTCCAGGTCAATCATAATAAATGCATAGTTATTGTTTTCTACCTATTGAGCTCAACATCAGGAACTATATCAAAGTGTCAAATATAGAACATGTCCATATGGGCCTGTGGATAGCTCAAGGTCTGAGAAGCTACCCAACATGAGCAGTCAGTACTTGCTTGATACAGAACGACTGGTACTGACATCAATGCCAGGAGGCCTCAGAGGAGGGATAACCCCTGAAGCCTGGGAGAAGGATAAGCTGCTGAACGGTTGCTTACACTTTCTCTCCCCCTCAGAGCCTCTGGGGATGCTACTCCTCAACTCTACTATAGAGCCTTGACTGAAGCCAAAACAGGACTGTTCATAATTCATGAATAGACTTGATGAGTTTGCTTCTCATTCAAACTGCAGAAGACAATAAAAGATGTTTGAAGGAAAATCCAATTAAGTATTCAAAGGATTACAAGGGCCAGGAGAGACCTGAATACCTATTCCTTGGTCCTTCCTTGTTGCCATTTAAATTCTGCCCAATTGCATGCAATAGCTATTTATTCTTTTGAATGCTTATTTCCTCAAAGGCCAAGGCATCATCAAAGATTTTTCATGTGGCAGGCAGAAATCCCTTTGAATATAACTTCTATATCCATTCTCAAAAAGCAACCAACAATTAAAAATCTCCACAATTTATTTCACGGGTATAAAATACAAAATGTCAAAAGCAGATCCAGATACACTTCCACTCTTTTCTTTGCTAAGTTTGTAACTGAAACGATAAAGCAATTAAACAAAACTAAACCGAGGGGATCCCTGGGTGACTCAGCTGTTTCACACCTGCCTTTGGCCCAGGGCATGATCCTAGAGACCCGGGATCGAGTCCCACATCAGGTTCCCTGCGTGGAGCCTGCTTCTCCCTCTGCCTTTGTCTCTGCTTCTATGTGTGTGTGTGTGTGTGTGTGTGTGTGTGTGTGTGTGTGTGTGTCATGAATAAATAAATAAAATATTTAAAATAAATTAATTAATTAAACTAAACCCAGTAGCAGAGTATAAAAACCATTCCACACCTTGCTCCTCCCAAGGTTCCACCTACCATCACCACCAAGTCCTAGGTACTTCTCTGCCATTGCCCCACCCTTGTTGATTTGTACTATTTAGCAGTTAGTTTTGGAGACCACTCCTTGGAGTTGAATCCTTGACAAAGCTCTGCTACTTACCAATGGCATGAATTTAAAGAAACTATGAAGCCCCTCTCTGCCTGTCTCCTTATCCACAATAATGAGGCTACTAGTTACAACTACTTCATGGATTGTAGAAAATATTAAATTATAATTATACTTTAATAATGCATGTACAGCATTCATATAAGTCTGGATGTGATTGGTTATGCTTCAGTTATAGACAATCACAAAATCTTAACCCAGCAAAAGTTTATCTCTTATTCATGTTGCTTGTCCAATTTGGATCACAAGCTTCTCTAGATATGTTTATACAATGAAAAAAAGAATGGGGTAAAAGTCACATAACTTTTCAAGATCTCACCCAAAAGTGACTCATATCAGTTTCACTAACATTTCATTGGTCAAAGCAAGTCACATAGTTATGCCTATTTTCTTAGAGGGTGAGAAATATACAACATGTATCAAGTACCTAGAAGGAGAGAAAAAGCTGCATAGTTTTGAACAGTCCTGATGGCTACCAAAACATTAGAACATAAATGCTAATTATCATCATCATCATCATCATCATCAACAACAACATCATCATCATGGAACGGCAGAGCTAGAAAGCACTGGCATTCCACTGCATCTCATTCACTCAATTTTTTTCTTTTAATTTATTCATGAGAGACAAAGAGAGAGAGGCAGAGACATGGGCAGAGAGGGAATTAGGCTTCCTGCATAGAACCTGATGCGGGACTCAGTCCCAGGACCCCAGGATCACAACCTGAGCCAAAGGCAAACGCTCAACTAAGCCACCCTGGTGCCCCTACACTCAATATTTATATTTAAAATTATTCAATATCTATTGACTGCTGTTGTAAATAAAGAATTTATCCAGTTTTTGTCCCAGTTTCTTGGAAGGGAATTTCTAAACCCTTGGATTTTCTTAAGTATAAGAGAGTCTTTGTGGTCCCTGGTGGGCCCTGAGACCACATTCAAGTTTATATAATGAGTTGACACATAGTGAGGCCACAGATAGTTTCAGGATGGGGGGTTGACTGTGCTGGAAAGACCAATCATGTGATGAGAGGGTTGGGTTTTGAGCCATGTGACATCAGTTCAAGCTCTGGGAAGGTGATATGGGCCTGGAGACTGAGTTGAACCTCATGGTCATTGTTCAGTTATGTCTATACAATGAAACCCCAGTAAAAACTCTAGACACTAAAGCTTGAATGAGTCTCCCTGGTTAGTAATCATATATCAATATGCTGTGAGATTGACATGTTCTGATTTAGAGGGAAAGGACACACAAACTCCATGTTTGAGACCTTTATGGATCTCCTACTATGGATCTCTTCTTTCACCTGGTCCTGATTTGTGTCTCTTTTAATAAAGCCACAAGCAGAAATATAGCTGTGTCCTGAGTTCTGTGAGTCATTCTAGTAACTTATCAAACCTCGGGATAGTGGAACACCTCAAATTTGTAGCCAGTTGGTCAGAAAAATGGATGGCCCAGGGAACCCACAGAGTTGCAGCTTCTGTTGAAGTGAAAGCAGTTTTAGTGTGGCCTATGCCCTTCACTTGTGAAGTCTGCACCAACTCTAGAGTTAGCATCAGAATTGGCCTGCAATATATGCCTAACACTAGCAATATAGAGGTTAATAAAATAAGGTCAACATCTGTGCCCATAGAACTTATAGTCAAGAAGAGGAGACATCTATTAAAAACATACAAATATAAAAGACCTAATAGGAATATCACTGTAAACCGAGTACTTTTAATGAAAAGAGGTAGACATTGTGAAAAAAAAGAATAACTAGCTACAAACTGGTGGCTCTGAGGCTAAATTTTGCCTAAAGATAAGATTTTTTTTAATCCAAGGTTGTATTATTTACCAACCCTCAAAAGATCAGAACATTCTTTTAAAAAGCCTAGATTTCTGGCTTCTCTTGAAAATTGTGAGATCAAGATCTCAAAGTCCTGTTGGCAGCTGCCCATTTAGAGAAGTCTGCATTCCCTGCTTGCCACAGTCCCCACTAAGCCACCTTCACTAGTTCTGGTCAACTAGCATCCACAGGCATCTGAGCTGGCTGTCCCTATCCTGAACCAAACTGTTTGCACACAGAAATTCTGGTTTAATTGAGGTAAGGTGCAGCCAGAGCACAGGGAAATCTTTTTAACTCCCCAGGGGGTAATTTTTACATGCAGCTAGGGTTGAAAACCACTGTATTGGAGGTTTTAAATAGGAGAGTGACACTATTTGATTCTGAAAGCTCTGTAACACTAACTCTGTACTAATTATAAACATGGTTATCATGTTTCCCTCCTTCTAAGAAACAAGCCTTACCTGAAACTCTTTTTACCATAAACAACACTGGAAGGGTGCTAATGAATTCCATTACTGAGAACAATGACACCCTCAGTACCCACAGAAATGTGCCAGTTTTTTTCTTCAAATTCAGAACACCTGTTGTGGTACAAATTGCGTCCACCTGGAATAGTAAATACCAAGCGGTTTAGTTTGTTCTACCCATACGTGGGTGGGATGAGCTTGGCATCCAATTTTCTGTACTCTAGGGTATCCTATGTGCCCACCCCTCTTTAAGGCTGAGGAAGAGGTCTAGCTCCATAGATCTCTTAAACCTCCTCCAACCCACTCCTCACCAGGGTCCTACTTCCTCTTTTTCTTTATCTTCATTTTGGGTGGTCAGTCACTTATTTCAGTCACCTGAGGACTCAGAGAAAGCTCTTGAACCTCACGTGGAAGAGAAAGGACATAGGAAGGAAAGCAGCCAGCACCAATCTGAGTCAAGACTAGTAGTTCTTGAAATGTCATCCCCAGACCAGGAGCATCAGCATCACTGGGGAAATTAGAAATGCACATTTGTGGCCACCAAACCCAGACCTACTGAATCAGAAATTCTAGGGATGGAGCCCGGTGCTCTGTTTTAACAAATTGTCCAGATGAGTCTGATGCATAGAATTATAGTTTGGGAACCACTGTTCAAAACCATCACACATATTAATCTCAAGAAAAATCCCTTCTTACCACAATGTCCATTTGTTAGTATGCTATGGGTGTGTCTACCTTCTCTCAGCTTTGAGTTGCGCTGTAAAATGCCCCTTTCTGTTCTCTTATCTCCACATATGACTAACCCCAAAGGGTGGGGTATGGAACATGACTGAGACAGGAAGTAAACTGGGAAGAAAAAAAAAAGCATCCTGCTATCCTCTACATAATAACAAGACAAAAAGGGGTGCCTGGGTGGCTCAGTTGGTTGGGCATCTGCCTTTAGCTCAGGTCATGTTCCCAGAATCCTGGGACCGAGCCCCAAGTCAGGCTTCCCACCCAACAGGAAGTCTGCTTCTCCCTCTTTTTTAAAAAGAATCTCACATGCATGTAGTAGCTTCAACATACATGAAGAAAAGAGCATTCACGAGTTGAACACTATTATGTTCAGTATGATTATTATAGACCTCTTAGAGAAAGACCATACAGCCAAAATGGTCCTTCTTATAGTATATAGTTGTACTTAAATTTTTATTTCATCAATTTATTACAAAAAGTTGTTCAAAAAAAGTGTGTATTTCCTAGAGAGATCGATTTCATTTTGTCATTTTTTTAAACAGATGCTTCAATTCCAAAGGATTTGGGTACCAATATGAACACCAAGGCTGATAATTTATCACTGCTTCTTCCCACTCCAAGACTGAGATTTATTTGAACAGATAAGGATCGGTGTTTAAACAGATGCAGCCTCATAAAGGCCATAGCATAGATTCAGGGCCACACCACTTCATGATCCTATTCTTAATGAAAGCCATATGGTCTCCTCTACAGATCCCCCAAATCCTCACCTCCCCAAGGCAAGTAAAGGTGAGAATAAATCTACAAAGCCATCATTTGTGTTTTTGTTTATTTCTTTCTTATCAACCTAGAATCATACTCGTGTATGTGCGTGAATGTGCATTAATAAAGTTTAATACACATGAGACATCATAATACACATTATATATCTATTGATCAAGATATTATCATATATATATCTACACATACATAATAGATACGACTTATTTTTATGCCATTAAATATTCTTAAAAAGTATAATTTTGGGGGCACCTAGGTGGCTCAGTTTGTGAAGCATCCATCTCTTGGTTTTGGCGCAGGTCATGATCTTGCAATTGTGGGATCGAGCCCCTGGTCGGGCTCTGAGCGCAGTGAAGTCTGCTTCAGATTTTCTCTCCCTCTCCTCTCACTCTCCCTATCTCAAATAAACAAAATCTTTAAAAAAAAAAAAAAAGCATAATTTTTGATAGAAAATACCCCATCCTATATGATACATTATAATTTCTTGAGTCATTCCTATTATTGGACAGTTAGGCTATTTTCAATTCTTTCACAATAATAAATAATGCAGCAATAGACAGCTCTGTACATAAATCTTTGTCTACACCTTTGACTATTTTCTTAGGATAAATTGCTAGAAAATAAATAACTGGGTCAAAGGGAAGAAACATTTTTTAATGTTTGATACTCAGTGCCAAAATGCTTTCCAGGAAGTTTATATTAATTTTTCATCCCACAAAGACTAAGAGTATTAGTCTTTCACTGGCACATGAAAATCGGGCCTAAAAGCAATAACCTTAACATTGCAACATTAGCGCAATGCTCCGTTTGGGCACTTTACCCCCAGGGGACACTTGGTGATGGCTGGAGACATTTTTGATTGTCACAACTGGTAGGATGCTACTAATAGTTACCTACCTACTGAGATCTAGTAGGTAGAAGCCAAGAGTGCTGCTAAACAGTCTGTAATGTACCAGACATCCCCCATACCTGAGAATTATCCATCTCAAAATGTCAATAGTGTCAAAATTGAGAATTCCTGCACTAGCAGCATCCTCTCTAAAACTGGGACCAGGATAGGATCTATCACCAGCATCATGCTCATTCTCTCAAAAGTCCTGACCTCTGTAAATAGGACAAAATACAAATAAAATATAGAATTGATGACAAAACTGTGAAATTGATATTTCACAACAAATAATTGCAGATTTAAAAATAAAACACAACTAACTGAAAAAAAATAATAGCATTAATAGCAAAAAATTACCGTTTCTACTGCTTCCCAATAAAGGAGTAACTAGCTGCCAGGTAAACCTGACTGTATATCACCCTCACATATTTACATATTTATTGAGTCAAATATTAGGTCCCTGACATTATTCTAGGCACGAGAAATAAAACCATGAATCAGAAAAACCATCCCTTAGTTGATGGAGCTTACAAGTATAAGAAGACAGCAAAAAAAAAAAAAAAACATGTAAATGAGTACACAGTGAATTAGTATGATAATTCTATGGAAACAAAAATAATAAAGCAGGGCACAGAAGAGAAAGAACTCTTAGAGGGGCAAAAGAGCAAGCTCTCATAGATGTTTGTCCTATGAAGATTTTGGCTTTTACTCTTGAGGACTTCAGAGACCATCAGAGGATTTTGAGCAGTGCAAGTGACATGTTCTGTTACATATTTTCAAAGATGGAACCAGGTAACAGAGAGAAAAAAAGGAGTAACCAGAGACACCTCTAGGTGGGGATCTGAAAGATATTGTAAGGATTTGGAATTTTACTCAGAAGGAGGTAGAAAAACCCCAGAGTTTTGAGCAAAGGTATAACATGATCAGACTCAGATTTGAAAAGGAACATGCTGGCTATTGTACAGAAAACACCATGTGGGGATGAGAGGCAAATGCAAAACAGTAGAGAATAAAAGTCCCTTAATGCTAGCAGGAAAAACCTAGCTCTTTCCCTCTTCCACATTTGTCCAGCTCATTCCTAGATGGTTCAGATTAACAAGTAAGGAAAAAACAATGTTTTTCTTTTGCTTGGCAAACAAAGATTAATTTTTTTAAAAAGCTTTCAAAAGAATTAAGTTGGAAAAGTATGAAGTTGGCTTCATCAGACTGCCTGGAAGTTTCTTTGCACGAGGGAGGATAGAGTTACTTGATGCTGGGACGTTAGGGAAGAGTTAAATCTCCTAGCCAGCGTCAGCTGTCAGATTCTGAAGGCTGCCCTCACCATTCTTGGGGATGATGTGTTAGATTTGCTGACTGGAGGTATCTATACCTGAGAATATTTAAAGAAGAAAAATCTTGGAAGTGCTCCTAGCTCTCATTGTTTCCCTTTCATGAATCCTTTGAACAGCGTCAGGCTCTGTGCATTAATACTTGGTCTCAATAGGTCACCCAGAAGAGAGGAGTCATACTCTCCTCAAGATAGACACCTCGAGATGATTCAAAGGTTGGAGGTTTCTATAACGAAGAGAGAAGCCAAACTACAAAAGGCCTCGTCAATTCCAATTCACAGAAAAATGGGGCCCCGTGACCAAGCTGAGACTAACATTTCCTAAATGATTCTTCCCAAGGACTTGCAATTTTCTTTGGCTTAACAGCCAACTTTGATAAGTAAAGACCATTACTATTATTACATATTTTTTGTTTAGTGGTGATCATCTTTGTGAGAGCTGTATTTGGTTAGCAGTGATTGGAGATGCAGTTTTACGGACAGACAAGTTGTCACAAGTTAGGAACAGGGCATAGTGGGAATATCCAGAGGAGCACAGAGCAGAGGAGGAAAAGGTCTGAGTCATGAACTGGGACAAGGCAGGTACTAGGGGATATTGCCCTGAGTTCAGGACATGCCCCAGACTTGATGGAGATAGGGAGCCCAGAGAGGGGAGGGGAGGCAGTAGGCACCAGGTAAACACCCAGTCTTACATACTAGTCAACAAGGAGAGTAGCTGGAAAAACTAGGTCATAAGGGAACACATGTCATCCCAGTCTCAGCCCTGGGTGTCTCAGATCTGAGGTCTGGTTGTCAACAATGCATCACAGAAGCTGCTGTGTCTGAGACACTGAACTGTGTACGGTTTTTGAAAGAAGAGTGTCTCTGTATCTTGCAATTTCTCAATGACTTTCCACTGAACCAAAGAGTACTTGCATGAATGGATGGATGGGATGGATGGATGAATCTAGGTAAATGGCTTAATTTTAAGTGAGCAGATGGAAGAGCAGAAGCTAGTAGCATATTTCCTTAATTGGTTTATCTCTAAACCTATATACAGGATCATTAGTGTCCTTGATTTTGACTTACTGGAAAAGGCCAAGTGAGTTGATGTGATTCAGAGTCTGGTCTTAATGCTCTTTACAATACGATCACATCAAACAAACACAATCTTTCAGCAGATTCAGGGGCTTCTTTTACTCTTATTACAGTGTGGTATGATTTTCTTTTTAATGTCCTTAGAGCCACCAACAGCAATTTACAGAGGAAAGAAGCAGAGGGAATTCTAATTTTAAAATCACAGGGAAGATGCTGAACTAACAGAATTCCTGAGTGCAGTGGTGGATTCCAGAAGGAAAACAGAAAGGAACAGTTTTGAGTGACATCCCTTCACTTCCATCATAAAACAGTCCTGTACCATCTTCCACCTACCACTTCTGCTTGCACTTCTCCTAACCCACACCACTGGTCAAAGGCAAGAGGCAAGTCCCCTGGCTGGAGATGGCTCATGAGAGGGTAATTTCAAAAGGCATAATGGTACTCATTTGCTAGTTCTTGTTCCTGTTTTTTTTTTTTTTTTTCTACATTTTTACTCACCTCTGAGCCACCTGGGCTACATGCTATGCCCCAAACAAGCTACCTAACCTCTCACCTGTCTTTATGGGTGAGTGTCCCTACCTGACAAGATCTTCTTCCCATCTTTCCCTTTTGAAATCTTGGCTATTCTTTAAATCTTATCTCCAACACACTTTCTTACCCTCCAGGGTGTCTTCCAGGGTATTTGGTCCTTCTCTTGGACCATCATTGGCTCTTTCTGTACGGTCTGATCTTAAAAAGCTGTATAGTTTCACTAGCTGCTAGAAAATCATCTAATTTAAGACTCAACCTTATTATCTGTGAAATAGGGATGTCACCATATTGCTTCTCTGACAAAACTGCTGAAATGAATGATATGTTTGGAGACACTATGCACTTTTAATTTTTTAAAAAAGATGTATTTATTTATTTATTTGAGAGAGAATGAGCACAAGTGTGAGGAGCAGAGAGAGAGGGAGAGAGAATTCAAGGCAGACTGCTGAGCGCAGAACCTGGTGCAGGGCTCGATCCCATGGCAATGAGATCACAACCTGAGCTGAAACCAAGAGTCAGAAGCTTAACCAATTGTGCCACCCAGGGGCCCCCAGATAAGGACTTTTAAATGTCTAAGACTCTGAAAAGATGATGTTCCCTCAAAAGAAAAAAAGAAAAACTATAGAAATAGAAGTAATAGTTGACCTTAATGTATGTTGTAAGTGTGAATAAAGTTGGATGATGACTATTTTAATGCTCTCTCTTTTTGAAACATTAAATTCTGTTTTTTCTCTGCCTTTTCAGTTTGTTTTATACCTTGGCTTTGCTGCCTTCCTAAGTCTAGTGATTATTTGGTAATGCATTTTATCCCACCTCCTTGATTGGAAGTTCTTAAAGCCTCTGTCTTCACTTGCAAATAGCCAGCACTCAATAAATATTTGCTAAGTTAAATTTCTGCTTTTGACTTTCTCCAGAAATTTGTCTTCTAGGTAAGCTGAGAAGCTCCACAAATAGTGGGAAGCATCAATGGCACTGAGCAGTCACACCTTAAACATCCAACAGGAAATTATTAAAAGCAAAATATATGTATAATTCAGAACCCAAAACCATGGTAAGTATAAGCTAAATGAAAGAAGCAAGGGCATACCCTCAATAAATCTATGAGAGGGGCACCTGGGTGGCTCAGTGGTTGAGCATATGGCTTTGGCTCAGGTCGTGATCCCAGAGTCCTGGGATGGAGTCCTGCATCAGGCTCCCTGGAGGGAGCCTGCTTCTCCCTCTGCCTGTGTCTCTGCCTATCTCTGTGTGTCTCTCATGAATAAATAAATAAAATCTTTAAAAAAAAATCTACAAGATTTTTGGTGGAGGGAGACAGAACAAGAGTCAGGGGAATAAGGGAAACATAAGTGGGGGAGGCTGGGAGATAGATCAAGAAGCTCTCAAGCAAATTCTTGAAAATATCAAGTTCTAAGGAAAATAGCTGGAATTACAATTGAATTGGACTTTTAGAGGATACTTTCCTAACCCCCTACTTGAATATAAGTTCTCACCCGCATACGACAAAAGAGCAGAGTGTGAACACGTGAGGTAGGACAATCTCCATGCCTTGGTGGCACTTCACTCGCCCTGCCTTCATGCCTGTTAATGCACATTCCTAGAAAGAAGGTTATGACTTGGCACTTTTTGTGGTTGTATTCTGACCTAGAAATCGGAGGCATTTTGCTTTCCATGGAGACATACATGGATATTCTCAGTGGCCTCATTTCTTTCTTTTGCTTCTTTGAATTTTTTTTTTTCCCCTCAGGTCCTCTGTCATCTGCATTTTATCTGCCCAACGTGGTTCCTTTACCATTCCTTCTCTGTGCTGTCCAGGCTTTTAGCAAAATGCATTCTCCTGGGGAGGATCCATATTCCAGAAGCTCATACTCAGCAGTTATGAGCTTCCCAGAGCTACTGTGAAAAGATAAACACATTTGTTTCTTTTTAAATAAAATAAACTGAGAATCAACTTGGAACCAAAACATTACATTGGAAAAAGAAGAAGAAAAAGAAAGAGGAAGAGGAAAAAGAAAGGAGAAGGGAGGAGGGAGCTTTGTTGCATTTATTTTAGCTTTTCATTTGCATTTTCCCTTTGCTTTTCTATTTGGGGCAGAAACTTGAGCACAGTGGTTAGGAGTTAGGGGATGGCCTTTGTCAGTGGAAACAATGCTGCTGCCACTGGCTGTGGGCCTCAGGGAAGCTACGTCACCTCCTTAAGCTTTAATTTCCTCTTCCATAAAATGGGAATAACAGTGACATGACCCAGAAAAACCACTTAGCCTGATGTCATGCTATTTTCAACCTCCTTCATTGTTTTCCTGCACTCCACTCCCCAACATAAACCACTTGTTCTGGAAATCTTGCCTCAATATCTGCTTCTGGTGTGGAGAGAGGCAGGTATTAATAAGACACCTTGGAATAATCTTCCTTGTTCAGATAGCAGTCACTAGAATGTTCTTCCCTATTTTTTTTCAGTGTAGAAAAAACAGACATTAAGGAGTCTAACTCCAGTCTGAAATCCCATGTGACCTTTCAGACCTGACCACAGGCCATTACAGAGGCTTCCCCTGGCAGGCTTATGGGGCAAAGCTGTGCTCCCACACCGGCCTGGATGCAGTCTGAAGGCAGTTGCTGTCAAGGACCAGATGCCTTCTATGCACTGAGGCACATCTGCATTCCTAGCCCGGCTCTCTCCATTTGGAAGCTTCATTACTGGGGGCCCTCCACCAATGCCTTTCTCAGGCACCTCTGCCTCAACCACCTTACCTAATGGGCCTTGAAGACACTTTTCTGACTCAATATTCAGTACTTTCCACTCCTAACTCTACTGTCTCTTCTTCCTCTGCAGTTCCCAACTCCATAAAACACCAGGAGCATTTGTTCAGAGCTCCCCAGGAGTGAGATGATCCCCACATCTGTGCTAATCCACCTGACCCTCATCCAGGGACACTTCATAAACAGAACATTGGGGGATCTGGCACTTTTCCTGTTTTGCCTCTTGCTTTATACTATTACAGTGCGTGATTAAAGGCTTGACTGCTGCTTTCATTTTGGCTTAGTGTTTTAACTGACCACCTCAACACTTGGAAGCTCAGCTATTTCTGGCTCAACTCTTGACAGGGAGCGTTGGCCTGCAAAAAGGTCATAATAAGACTTTCTGTGGCCTGACAAATGCGGGCCTCTTTTTATTCAGATCTGGCCTCAGAGACCAACTTGCATGAGCTCTACATCTTCTAGAAAGAAAGAGAAACAGATCCCAATCACTGCTCCAGGGGCTCTATTCAGGAAGTCCACCAGTGTAGGTCAGAGCTGTCCTGGCCACCAGCGCCCCAAAGAACTTGACAGAAGTGTAGAGGGAGTCTAGGAGTCTGTACATTTGATCCAAACTTAAACAGAGTCATAAGCCCAGGGAGATGGCTTAATCTGGAACAGCACATAGTCAGCATTGTAAATCCCTCAGGAGCTGGCTGGACAGTATATTGGTATATATCGGAGACCAGTGGCTAAGCATGCAAGAACTGGGAGGCCAAGCAGACATGAGTATTGCCACTGGGCAGAGACTTACTGAGCATAAGTACCATTCCAGCTGCAGGCACAGCATGAATGAATCACACTAGGTCTAGGTGTGCAACTGAAATAAAGGTTCTATTGAATTGGTGCATCCTAAGTGTGTGTGTGTGCACGTGCACAGAGGTGTGTGTATATGTGTCTGTCCTCTGTCTGTTTTCATGACCAAACCCCCAGTGAGAGGGTTAGCTTCCTGATTCTAAAGGCAGTGCCCTCTCCATTCTCTATACTGTTTTCCAGGAAAAGCATCATCAGTTTCTGAGTTTTTAGAACATAACTAGGTTTGACATGATTAGCTATGATGTTAAAAATTCTGGATATTGGGATCCCTGGGTGGCGCAGTGGTTTAGCGCTTGCCTTTGGCCCAGGGCACGATCCTGGAGGCCCGGGATCGAATCCCACATCAGGTTCCCGGTGCACGGAGCCTGCTTCTCTCTCTGCCTCTCTCTCTCTCTCTCTCTCTCTCTCTCTCTCTCTCTGTGACCATCATAAATAATAAATAAAAAAATAATAATAATCCTGTAGGTAACTGTATATACTCAAGTCTCCCCAGTGGTTGCCAAAAAAAAAAGAAGAATCTCATTCAAGCCCTCCTTCCCCCTTGTTCCCTCCCAAGACATCTTGAACGTCTCTTCTTAGAAAAAAAAAAAAAAAAATTCTGGATATTTTTTCATTGTATTTTTTATTTAGTGTTTTCCTTAGCACAAAAGTGCTGTTTCTTAATCAAATAGGTTTTTTTTTAAGATTTTATTTATTTATTCATGAGAGACACAGAGAGAGAGAAGCAGAGGGAGAGGCAGGCTCCCTGCAGGGAGCCTGATGGGGGACTAGATCCCAGAACCATGGGATCATGCCCTGAGACAAAGGCAGACACTCAACCGCTGAGCCACCCGGGCGTCCCTTAATCAAATAGGTATAATGGAAAGCAAGAAAAGTATACTAAACGTCACTAATAATCTCACTATACACAGGAAACCACTGTTAACCATGTTTGTGAAATTTTTTTAGTGTCTTCTTTTTTCCATAAAATTAGGATCACAGAGTGTATGTTTACCTATGTAGGGGACATAGTAATCTGCTGCTATCAGTCAAAGTCCCAGCAGGAGGAGAAGATGTCCTTAAATTAAGATAACTTAAGAAGAGCTTAATAAAGGGCTATTTGAACAGGTACTGGGCAAAAGTTCAGGAGATGGTGCAGGGCTGACAACAGCAAGAAGGGGTTATCTCTGGGCCTGAAGAGGTAGGATGGGGTGAGATTACCAGAACCCAGAGTCTGAGAGTGCTGGCTGGAGAGAGACCCTGAGAAAGCCTGAAGGCTTTCAGAAACAGAACTAACTAGCCATGGCAACCATATAGGGAGGCAACTGAAGGAATGAAGTCCCCAGCTCCTCTCTCCTTCCCTTCAGTCTCCTGCTATGCTCCCCAGTGATTGGAACCAACGGGGACCAGGAGGGCAAAGGAGACAGCAGTACAGATTATGGGGCAGCAAACATTTTCTGTAGAGAGCCATATAACAAAGAGCTTAGGCTTTGTTGGCCATATGGTCTCTGTCACAGATATTCAGCCATCGACAATATTTAAACAAATGGATATGACTAGATTTGGCCTGCAGGCCATAGTTTGCTAACCTTTGACCGTAGACCACACAGGTCAGCCTCTCATACCACTAAGCAAGTCAAAAAAACACACAGAAGAGATGTATACGGTGACAAGATGAGCACTGGGGTGTTATACTATATGCTGGCAAATTGGATTTAAATAAAATAAAGCATTGAAAAAAAGAGATCTAGAGAGGTTAGCAAAAGACACCTAGCAACTTGCCTCACTGGTTTAACTCATCATTTTAACAAACTGTGAACATTTTACCATGTTCAAATCTTTTCTTCCTTAATCTTGTGGTAAGATAACTTTATTGGAAATGGGTGCAAGCTGGCCAAGCACAATTCCACAAATATTACAGAAATAATAACTAAGCTAAGAAAGTATCCAATTCTTTTCATTTATTTTACTTATTTATTTATACCTCATAATGTTGCAAAATGTCTTAAGGAGGCTTGAATATGCAGTAGGAGTTGAGGTTAAATTTGTAATAAATGAGCTTGTAGGAATTTACCCTTTAGATATAATCATTTATGTGCACAGGGCTTTACATATTCAATAAGAGTCAAATTAAACTAAAAATAAATGAATGAACTTGTAGGAATTCACCCTGTGGATATAAGCATGTATGTGCACAAAGACATATAGAAAAGATATTCATTTTAGCGCTGCTCTTGATAGTAAAAAAAAAAAAAAAGACTGAAATGATCTAAATCAATTGGGAAATGGTTAAATAATTTAAAGCCTATCCACAGAATGGATATTTTTCAGCTATTATTAAAGAAATTCTACAAGAATTGATGTGGAATGATCTCCAGGATGTGGTATTAAATGAAAAACAGAGTGTAAAACATTATGAAGGCATTATGAAGGATATACTATTATTTGTATTATAAAGATACACGTGTATGTATGTGGTTGTCTGTATATATGTACATGTATGTACACAGAAACATATATGTACAGACATAACATATGTGTGCATATATTTTTCTTCCTTACAACATTGTTACTGGGTAGATAGACAAGAAATTTTAAATGGTGGTCGCCCCTAGGAAGGAGAATTAAGGGACTAGGGTACAGTATAGCAGGGAAATGCAGTTTTACCTACCAATACTTGAGTGTATTTTAATTTTTATACTATTCACCTGTGTTACCCATTCAAAATCATTTATTTATTTATATAAATTTCAAAAGTGGATGAGGAAAGAACATAAGCTGATATGTATATACAATATATTGATAAGTATATATTCCTGGTTTATATTAATTCTCCTATTCATTACCTAGTCTGAGGGCTCTTGATCATCCAGCCATTCCTGGGTATCACATTAGTCACTCACACTGATGATGTCCTGTCAATTGAACCTGGAAAATAAAAAGTACTTCTTATTCAGGAAGAGTCTTGGTAAGATACAGGCAGGTCAGAAGATGAAAGATAAACCCATTGAACCAGGAGCTTGCATCTTAAATGAAGTTCCTAGAGGTACAGTGGTCTGGAGCACGGTGGCATATTTCCTTTAAGGTGAAAGAGAAATCAGTTTACTTTATGCAATCCATCATTAAGCAAGAAGCACAGCTGTTGGACCTCTTTGTATTTTGGAGGCAATATATACCACATGTTCCATCTATCAAATAACAAAGTTGCTAGTATTTATGAGGTCCCAGAGCAAGAGGAGACTATACAGTAAGTCCAGGGTGCAATGCAAACCAGTCCAGCAGTGACAATGGTACCCAAAGTATTGTGGCAATTGGAGATGCTTAATGGAACTTCTGGTAAACCTCAATAGGAAAATTTGAGGACAGACCCATAGAATTCAGAACGGTGTCATATCTTCCTCTGTCACTAATTATTCTGATTTTGAGAAGTAGATCAGGCTTAACCAGATTCTAAAAGTACAAGTACATTGCCTTGGCTTAGATTCCCATAGCAATCACTTTTGCCGCCTTGCCATTTATCCCCCAATCCATACCAACAGCCTCACGGAAGTTTCTTATGGCCATTTGACTAAAGAAGATAAAATTCAAGTATCATTTACAGACCGTCTCTACAATATTGAGACAAAAGCCAGAAGGAAATATTACTGATTCACTCTGAAGTGCCTAAAAAATAATGAGAAATCCTTCCCTGAGCAAAACTGTAAGTAATATATTGGATTATCCACTTTGCCCAGATAGAGATGGTGAAAGGGACAGATTTATCCCAAATCTTCGGTGGTGGCTAATGGTTTAGCCACTTGGTCAGGAAATGGGACAAAAACCACCTGGAAAACTGGTGAGAAAAGGCTTGAGGAAGAGACATGAGAATATGCATTCCAGCAAATATTATAGAAGCAGAATAAAGAATACCACACCTAAAAAGGGATGTGGCAGGGATGGAGGAGTAAGAAGCCCTGAAAACCTGCTTCTCCATAAAAAGCAATGAGAACATCAGCAAGATTGTGAACATAAACTTTTCCAAAACTTTGGAAATTAACCAAAGGCTGGCAACACTCCAAGGATTGTTTATTCTGGAAAAAGAACTGAACATTGGTAAGAATCACCAGCTTTTTGGCATTTTAACTTGCCCTATTCCCATCTCCCTTCCCTCGCTCCAAAGTAGCCTTGAAAACCATAGTTCTACAATCATAGTGATAACTAGCATCTCAGCAGCCACTGGAGAAAACAGACAGGCTTCGAGCTCCCCAAAATCACCACTCCAGAGAATTGTCATTATTGGACCCCTACGGCAGGCCTGTGGACAGTCTCCCTAGCGGGTCTTCCTGTGACTTTACTTAGAGTTCACTCAGTGCAAGCAACCCTTTCCTCAGGGCATTTATCAAACAGGATCAGCAGCAATTATTTAATATCGCCCTTGCCTGATGAGTGGTAATAACAGTTGGGACAAACAACATGCTGACCACGAGATGTAAAAGGTAAAGCGAAGTTCATAAGATCTCTGAAGAGCTCTGACACATTCCTGGGAATCTAGAAGGCTATGCATATAAGCACAGGGCTCCACACCTGCCCAGGGCTATGCACAAGGCCAGAAAAACATGGAACACCTAAGCTCTCACCTCTGGCTTACCTTGAGGCTCTGTTCAAGCAGAAAGTAAAAGTTAAGGCAAAAAACAAAAAGTCAAAACAAAAGCAAACAAACAAAAAAACACCTGTGCCTGAGCATTGAAGGAGTGACCTGACAAGTACACAAAGTCCTCTCCAAGGGCTGGGAGACTTGCAGATTCAAAGTATTGCAGGACGTCTGTGCAATCATTAGCTGATTTCTGAGCTAAGTAGATGCTTCAGAAGCCCACAGGACAAAGAATACAGACTTTACAAATTGGTTCAGGAAAGTGACTAAACAAATGAATAGCATCTGCAAAATAGCAACAGGAACAACAAGGAGCAAAGATTACAAACCCTGGGGAAGAGGAGAATTCGATTTCCAGAGTTGCCACAGAATGTTTTAAATGTTTCCATTTTCAACAACAGATACAAATTATAAGACGAGCCAGGAGACAAAAAAAAAAAAAAAAAAGTGTAGCCCTACAAAGGGGAGCGAGAAGAAATGGTCATACAAACTGTCTCCAAGGAAAGCTGACATCAGGCTTTACTAGACAAAGACTTTAGATCAGCTTTTCAAAATATGTTCAAAGAATAAAAAGAAATCACATTTAAGGAACTAGGGAGAAGAATGAGAATGATATCTCACCAAACAGAATATTAATAAAGAGATTTAAAGTTATTTTCAAAAAAATAACCAGATATAGAGTCTGGATTTTAAAAATTCAAAACTGAAATGAACATTTCACTAGAATGTCTCAGAGGCAGATTTGACCTGAGAAAAAATAATCAGTGAATGTGAAAAAAAGTCAATTGAGATGATCCAGTTTGAAAAAGACAAAAGAATGTGAGGAAAAAATGAACAGAGCCTTAGAAACCTATGAGACACCATTAAATGTACCAGCAGATACATTATAGAATCCATCCCAGAAGAAGAGAGAGACAAGGAGCAAAAAGAATTTGAAGCAATAATAGCCCAAACTTCCCAAATTTGATGTAAAACATTCACTGATACATTCAAGAAGATCAATGAAGTCCAAGTGGGATACATGCAAAGAGATTCACACCTACACACATCACACTCAAACTGTCCAAAAACAAAGCAGCGGGAGAGAACACATAACCTTAAATCCGGTGGCACCAGTCCTTGCAGGGACATCCAGTCACCAGCCAGTAGGCTGGTTTCATTGGACTACTTCCATCATGAAGGCAGCAGTGATGTGTTCATTGTCACAGACATTTATCGTCAAAATCAATTTGCCTTCAGGGCACCTAGATGGCTCCATCAGTTAAGCCTCTGACTCTTGATTTCAGCTCAGGTCATGATCTCAGGGTAGTGAGACTGAGCCCTGGATCGAGCTCTGAGCTCGGTGGAGAGTCTGTTGGAGATTCTCTCTCTCCCTCTCCCTCTCCCTTTGCTCCTCCCCCTGGCTCCTTACATGCACGCATGCTCTGTCTTATAATTAATAAATCTTTTTAAAAAATGAATCTGCCTTCTTTGCTTTCACTACTTGTGCTAGCAACACCATCCATGCGCTTCCAGAATACCTTACTCATCATAATAGTATCCACACACATTATTTCTGACCCAAGAATTCACTTTATTGAAAAAAAAAAAAAAGCCATGGTAATAGGTTCACACACTCACAAGATTTACTGGTCTTCTCATGTTCCCCATGACCTAGAAGCAGAGTCAAGTGCTGAAATGGCCCAATGAAGATGCAATTATGGCATCAATCGGGAGATAGCATACTGAGGTTTGCTACTGTGGCAGGTGGAACTTGGTGTGCACAGTATATGAAAACTACATGCCATGGCCAGAGGAAAAAACTTAAAAGAGCACACACATTGTTTCGGTTGTCATTTCTTATAGACTTACAATCTGGTACTAGGGAATATGACATTGAGTTACCAGATATTCTGGACCTATAAAAGTTTTTTAAAATTGCTCAGGAGAAGTACAACTATTCCTGAAAAAATTTTGAACAAAATATATCTCCTTCAGATCTTATAAAAGGGAAGTTAATGCAATCAACATCTTCAGCCATATTCTTATTATAAATACAGCAATGAGCTTTTCCATTATGTACTTTATGCTGACCCTTTGGCCCACTTTTTAAACTTTATTGTGTCTTTTTAAATAGAGAAGTTTTTGTGTTTAATGGAGTCAATGTTACCAGTCTTTTCCTTTGACACGTCCAGGTTCATATTGAGTTTTTGTTTGTTTGCATACATTTGGCTTTTTAATTCATCTGAAATTATTTTGGTTATGATATGAGCTAGGAACATAGCTTACTTTCCCCCCAAATAGATAGCAAGTTGGTTGCTTAAATCGACCATTTTCCCCCTAGAGAGTTGAAATATTTTTTATCATATACTAAATTTTATTACATATATTAGTCAGTTTCTGGTTTTTTTTTATTGTGTTCCATTAAATGTTTTCTCTTTCTGCACCAATACCCCAATGCTCAACCTAGTATAGCTTTATAATATGTTTCTGTAATTGCTGGACAGCCCCCTACATTGTGTTTCAAAAGTTTCCTAGATTTTTTACTGCATTTTTTTCTTCCAAACAAATGTTTGAATCAGCTTGTTATATTACAGAAAAGACCCTATTATATTTTGAGGTGGAGAGTGGACTTATATGGATTCCATCAGCATCCACCAAATTTTTTTGGATCACATTGGAAGCCACCACCAACTTAAGAAGAAAAGATATCTGCACCCCTATGTTTATTGCAGCATTATTTATCAGAGCCAAGATATGGAAGCACCCAAGTGTCCATCCACGGATAAATGGATAAAGAAGATGTGGTGTGGTGTGTATATACACACACACACATATATACACATATACATA
The DNA here is from genome assembly GCF_048418805.1 of Vulpes vulpes. Classification (NCBI taxonomy): domain Eukaryota; kingdom Metazoa; phylum Chordata; class Mammalia; order Carnivora; family Canidae; genus Vulpes; species Vulpes vulpes. The sequence continues at coordinate 63,978,416 of NC_132790.1, read as the reverse complement.
TATATAGTATATATATATATGCTATAGCATGGATGTACTAGAAATTATAATGCTGAGTGAAATAAGGCATAGAAAAACAGATACTATATGATTTTACTTATATGCGGAATTTTAGAAGCAAAACAAATGAACAAAGAAAAAAAGAGACCAAAAAACCCAAAGACTCTTAAATGCAGAGAACAAACTGGTGGTTGCCTGATGGGGGGGAGGGTGAGTAGCTGAAGGAGATTCAGAGTACACTTATTGCGATGAGCACTGAATAACATATAGAATTGTTGAATCACTATATTGTACACCTGAAACTAATATAATACCATATGTTGGGGCACCTGGGTGGCTCAGTCATTAAGTGTCTGCCTTCAGCTCAGGTCATGATCTGGGGCCGTGGGATGGAGCCCCACATCAGGATTTCTGCTCAGCGGGGAGGCTACTTCTCCAGCTCCCTCTGCTCTTCCCCCCACTTGTGCTCTCTGGTTTTCACTCTCTCTGTCAAATAAATCAATAAAATCTTTTTTTTTAAATATGTTAACTATACTTGCATAAAAAAATAAATTTTTAAAAAAGAAAAATTTTTTAAAAGGAAGAAGAGAGCCCCCAAATACAGTGATGTCTTCCCGTCTCAAACTCCTACATTTCTCTAGCCACAAAAGCATAATTAGCCAGTACACTGAGAAGTTAAGAAGCCCAGGAACAACTCCCAACAATTTAGGAATAGGAGTTGGTGGGTGGATCCCAGGCATCCTCCCCTCCAAATGGAGGAGCTCAGAGGTGTGTTCTGCATCCATTTCAGAGGTTGCCAGCGGGACCAACCCCAGTTTGCCACAGTAGTCCTTCCTCTGAATGCTCTCTTAATTGGTTTCTCCACTTTCCTATCTTCCCCACTCCCACGCTTGTTTTCCCCACAAACCATGTGCACCCAAATCTTTATCTCAAGGTTTGCCTTTGGAGGATCCCAACCTGAAACCATTTTACTGATTGAAAGGGGGAGGACTCCTATCCTTTACAATTTTGAGTGTTTCCAAAACAATACCGTTAGGAAAGCCTACTCACTCACTCCTTGTTAGTTCCAAGATAAATACCTCCAGACCAAGTACAGTTAAACCCCTTTGCCCAATCTATCACAATAATGTTTAAAGAGACCTGAGGTTCTGCTCTCACCTGCACAAAATACTCCGTATAATCTCCTAGGACCACTGGAGGACAGCTTGGTTTTTACCCAAAAATCTTTGAAAAAAAGAAGAGAACAGTAAATTAAGTAACTGCTCAAAATCTCTGCTGTTCTAGACTGAAAGTTCCCTCCCTGTTAGATTTACTTTCCTGTTTCATGCACAGCAATGTTATCCAATATAGATTAGCAGAAGCTATAAGATCAAACAACAATATGACACTTCATAAGATCAATAATATAATGCTCCAAATTTAAATACAACCATCTTCCCACTATAAGAGTCTCAGAATAAAATTAAAACCCAAGGAACTTAAATACAAAATTCTTCAGTAGGAGTCCCAAGGAATTAAAATTCCCAAATCAATTTCCCCAGGGCTATTTTTTCGCTTGGTCTCAGAGGGCCTTGCTCAGCTCACAACAGAGTTCCATCAGTGATTCAGCCTGGTTTGTTGTCCACTGCAATAAGAATGGTTCCTTCCAAACTCCAAAGTTGTGTTAATGGAACCCACATCCTCCATGCAACTCTACTTTAAGGAATCTCGAAGATTAATTGGGCACAAGAGTATCTCAGCATCAGCCATACATCCCCAAATTTTAAAAAGACAAGCAAATTCTCTACGCTACACAAGTTATCCTATTCCCAATGGCATACCCAGAAACCAGCATTTAATCTAATCTTTATTATTTTAACAAAAATACATAGCACAGCCCCAGTGTCATCTGAGGATCAGATAGCCTGAAAAAAATAATCCTCTTGGTCTGAGCCTTGCTTGAATGCCGGTCAGATCATAGGAGTTGTCCAGAATCCATGACCTCTGATCTTTGAATTAAATGGGCAATATCACACATCAAGAGGTTAATCATGACACAATATTTTCCTGAGGGGAAAGGCTTGCTCTCTTCTTGAGGAATGGCAAGCTAGAAATTTGCTGTGGCAACACTCCCAACCACCAGGTCTTATGGGAAGTAGCTTACTTTCTCTTCTTGGATATTCAAGACTCATCTTTTCCATTTCCCTCCAAATCTTTGGGCCCTGACCTCCCAGTGATGCATTGAGAATGGGTTCCTAATAAGGATCTCACTTCTACATTTCTGCATGTGAAGAGTCATTTCTAATCCAAGCCATAGTCTTCCTGCCATGAAAAGGTCTCAGTCCATGAAACCTGCTCTCTGGGGCAGTTTCACTCTTGGAAAACCAAAGACACAAACAGCATATGGCCAGAGAACAGATGAAAAGAGAAATGTTACCTAAACTTCCACAGCAATCAGCTCAGTCGTGCAAGCTTCCCAAGTTTGCCCTCAATTCCAGCTCAGTACCAACCAGAGAAGCCAAATCAGGTGCAAAGGATATCCAACTTCTGGTTTCACCCACTTCTAGATTCCCCATGTCAACAACCTCCAATCAGGGCACATTTGAAGGCTTCCCTATAAGGCTTTCCCATCCTGTGCTTGGCTCTGACTTTCTGCCAGACACAAGTGATGGTGGCTGACTGCTGTGCTATGGAAAACTCTGGAAAGAACCTCTGTTTGTTCTTATGTGGATGGCCTGTATTTATTTCCATAACCTCTTCACTACAACAGATTCTGTCCGTTGTGTGCTCAGCATCTTCAGGATGCTGCTAAGGGATGGCGCTGAAGCCTGTGTCCAGGGCCCCAGCAAGAACATGCATGCTCCTGGACACCCTATCTTTCTTCTGCTTTTGAAAATTCTGGCTTTAAATATTCCCTTCCCTCCCATCTGTTTTCTGCATGGGTGTGATGGGCCTCTGGTGTCCCGTGTCCCTCTCTTCCCATCAGAAGCCTCAGCCACGAAGTCAGCAGCTCACATTGCTTCTTAAAGGGATCGCTTGCCTTTCCTATTGAGAAGATGAAAACTACTTGCTGGCTTAGTGCTTTCATTCTGTTTATTTTCATATTACTTTTCTGGCCCAGACATTTGTCTTCTAACTCACTCCTCTGGAGTTTGTCTTTTGGGGTCCCCCAGGGTATCTGATACCAAGTCAAGGAATGAACAGTTTTCCAAGGCATACATTTTTGAAACAAATCTTATCTATCTTCACTTTCCTAAGTTGTTCAATCCCACTCAGGAGATATGACCTCATCAGATCAATAGCCAACTCAGGACTGACCTCGTTTATTTTTATCTTGCCTGGCTCCCTTCTAGTAGCTCTCATTTGCCCTGTGCCTTCCCTTGAGAGGATCCTAATTCCATAAATCTTCCTGGTGGGTTCCCTGGGGCACAGGCAATTCCTGCTTCTCCATCTATGGTAACTATACAACCTTCTAATTCATGATGCAGTGCTGTGAGTATCTCATCCTGCCTTCTAGTATCTCCTCATTCATACTTATTCAAATATTGCACAGCTGTCTCACTCCTCAAGGGGTACATACCCAATTGTCCTATCAGTAGTTGCATAGAAATGCCCCCCATTGCTTCATAAATTCAGGAATCCCTGGAGGAATTATACCCATCTCCTTCCTGAGATGACTTACCTTTTCTGGTCTTAGAGCAGTTATATAGCATCCCTTCATTAAGAAGGGGTAGTTAGATGGATGTGCTTCTCCCATTCATTCTTAGATATGCTTAATCTGGCCTCCAGGATCTCATGTTCCATTTCCTATCTGCCTACACTATGTAGCAAAATCTCAGTCATTCTATTAAAGAAATTTTTCCCCTTTCCACCTTAATCAACTATCTTTCCTTTTCCCCCTTTTATTCTTCTACTTGCTCTTATTTTGAGAGTATGATCAACCCACAATTTAAATAATTTCCTTCATTTCCTGGGCAAACCTAATGCCTAAAACCAAAGTGCCTGGACACAGACCTTTGTAGTTGTCTTTTCTTTGGATGTACAATAATTTGCTTATTTCTTTCTTCATTCAAAAGATTCTCCATCCCTATTCAATAAAGACACCCCCCCCCCCATTCAAGTTTATGATATGATTCTACACCCTGGCTCTCTAAAATCTAAAATGAGATCCAACACATGTATTTAACAAGAGTCTATCTCTGGCCATGATCATGGGGTTACAAGGAAAACAGAGGTGGAAGGCTTTAGGCTCACTCAGGAACCCATACCTCCCGCCCCTGTCTAACTAACTACATGCTAGAGTTATGTAGAGAGAAGAATACTTAAGTTTTGATTCAGTTCTGCCAGTTTACTATCTGACCTTGGAGCAAGAAGATGTCATCACCAGCCTAGAAGTGGGCCATCACTAGGAGCTGAATCAGCCAACACCCTTTTCCAGCTGGCATGCCCATCCCCCAGCTACAGCAAATGTTGCCATTAATGGCTTACCTGAGCAACCTCGGCCAGAGAATTGTACTTGGCTGAAGAGAGCCACCTGGCCAGGAGGCGCCTGGAAGTTGATACAACCAAAGAAGGAGGGAGACGATGGCAGGTAACTGACTAATAGGGGGTAAATAAAAATAATAACAATGATAATAATAAAGCCCAGCCCCTTGCCTCAAGTGAGATGACTTTGTGGCATTGTTGATGACCCAGAGCTCCCATGGGTCAAGGCCAAGCTAGATTTTTTTCCTGAAATTATTGCCTTATTTGAATCCTTCCCCTTCCCAACTCTGCTTCCTCCACTCCCTGATAGGTTATTCCTGAAGAGCACTCCCTCAATAAGTCTCATGCACTCAAATCTCTATTTCAGGTTCACTTGTAGGGACCCCAAACTAAGACACCTCCCTTCAAATTACCCATTTTGCTTTCCTGAACAGGTGAGCAGGTATGCCAATACCAACACCAAAATCTGGAATCTTAAGCCATTTATGCACCAAGATCACTCAGGTTCCCACTGGTGATGCCTCTGTCTTCCTGCATATTATTGCTGTATATCAGTTAGAAGCTTCCATGAGACCGGAAGCTTCCATGAGGCTGCATGGTCTGGTAGCATTAACAGAAGACTTGGAGGCAGAAATTGATTAATTTCTCACTCCATCAAAGTTTAACTCATCAAGGATATCAGAACATAGTTATGGGATTTTTGAGATTAGGTTCCATTCTGTGAGCAAACATGGTAGGAATATACTGATCTGCCTGGTATATAAGAGAAGCATCTCGTCTGGTCCCCAGATTTTGCCTGTGTTAGAACTGAACTACTGGAAAATATGAAAAACTCCAGATTACTCCAAGAGTTGGGAATTTGGAGAAAAACAGTGCAAGTCTTTAGATCTTAATGTGGTAAAAGAAGCCCACTTTCTGTTATAAATGAATGTCCCATCAAGAGTAAGTAACTGTAAGGAAAGCAAAAATAAATAGTGTGTAACAAATAGCCCATTTCTTCAGGTGTACATGCAAGGGTCATTTTATATAAATTAAACATAGATGGAGGTAGTGTAGATATTAATGTTCAAAATGTCAGAAACTGACAAGAAACAAAAAAAATGGAGAAGTTAGGCAGTAGAGGAAAGGATATGACAAAAGAAACTAAACAAAATACAAAAGACTGCCTGTATTTTAGCTAATCAGAATAGGAATTAGAGAAATAATGTATGGAGATTACCATTGCTGGACACCATGGAGAGAAATTAGAAGGAGGCATTCAAGTGCAGGAACTTAGAAGGATAGAGTACCATCAGAAGGCCTGGGAAGCTTCCTAGAAGAGCCACTCTCAGCCCAAAGATATGCCCAGAAAATGGCCCACCACATCCTTGATCTTTATGTTCCTGAAGGCAGAGAAACACCATAAAGTAAGGCAAGGAGAAGGTCATAGATATAGTTCTTTTCAGTGGCCAGAGAAGAGCAGACTAAAAGTAAGCAGAGAAATGAACTTTATCTTTGAGCTTGACAAAGCAAGGTTTTGTGATTGTTTTCGGGGTTCCTATAATTTGTGACACCAATGAGTTCTTGTGCTGAGATTTCTCATTCTATAGCTAATTACATAAATGTTGTGATAAAAACACAAATGTGGTAGACTGCCTGAGTGAAATCCAAGCTCTGCTACTAATTATTTGTTTGAAGTAAAATTGTTTAACCTCTCCTAACTCAGTTTCTTCATCTGCTAATGAGAATATTTGAAGTAGCCATCTCATGAGGGATATTGGAAAAATGAAATAAGTGAACATTGGACCAATATCTGGCTCATTGTGCGTTCTCAGTTTGTTATCCCTTGATATACAACTCCACCAAGTAGTAGAGGATGAAAGAGCTGAACTTTGACTCCAGGCTTGGCGCTTAAGGGAGGGCAAGATAGGGACGCCTGGGTGGGTTAGTGGTTGAGCATCTGCCTTTGGCTCAGGGCATGATTCTGGGGTCCTGGGATAAAGTCCCACGTTGGGCTCCCCACAGGGAGCATGCTTCTCCCTCTACCTATGTCTCTGCATCTCTCTATATGTCTCTCATAAATGAATAAATAAATTTTTTTTAAAAATTAAAGGAGAGCAAGTCTTTGTAGACTTTGTCTCCTCACATGGCAGCAGGGAAGTTAAAGAGCAGCCTTATGTTTGTTATGGGTTGACCCATGAGCTATAAACCGGTGAGCTTAGTTGGTTTGTCATGCTCACATAGCCCAGGCTCTTATCTGATCTTATGGTTTTTTTGCAGGTTTTTGGGCATTTCTCTGGGGCCACAGACTCCATCCAATTTCTTAGCAGCTATGGCGCACATAACCATATTTTGTCTAAGGGAATTGGGCACTCAATAACCACACCACTTGAAGAACAATTCAGAAAGCCATCAGTCTCCAAATATTAACTTGGGAAATGCAACTCACATTTTAATGCCCCAATTAGCTATGAGGCATGTAGCAAGCACCAGGCAAGGCACTCCATGAACATAAGTTCATTTAATTCTCATAACAACTCTATGGTGCCATTAGCTCCATTTTACAATTTAATGTCTTTTCTAATTATAAGCATGAACACATGGTCATTGTAGTAAAATTGGCACAGTATCACTTCTGCGGCATTCTTTTGGTTAAAGGCAAGATTCAAAGGGAGGGGACTGCACAAGGGTGTGCATACTTAACCCACCTATTTAGGAGGTGAAGTATATTGGATGCCACTAAGTAACACACTACCACATCCTGTCTCTGGGGTACTTGGTTCGATTTCTCCACAGAATCAAATCAGCCCCAATCCTGGGCCTGGGGTCCATTCCAACTCAATCAGTTGTGGCCAGAGAGGAAAAGAGTCGTAAGGTACAAATGTGGTCTCAGAAGCCATTCTTTCATCTGGAAATATGTAGGAAAGACAGGGACAGTTCTTAAACATGAGAGTGAGGACTGAAAGGGTACCACAAAATAGATTGATTACATTAACACTTGTGAGACAGAATAATTAAGTGCTTACCTCTATCATTTTGTGAATATAATAAGAGTTCAAAAAAGAATGTGATCGATCTGGTCCAAAATATTCAAAGAAATTTCATTTTGTTGTTGTTCTCCTTGTTATTGTTTTTTATGGAGTTTGTAACCTGGAATCATTAGGAGAATTTAGGTAGGACAGGGGGAGAAAGAAAGACACTCTATTTGGACCAATGATATTGGCAAAGTGGAAATAAGCAGTGCCCGTTAAGGAAATAGCAAGAATTGAAACTGGAAAGTGCCCTACTGAGCAAATATCTGACATAATTCATGACAAGTTTTGATAAATACAATACCCTCTCCTCCTTAAAGTCTCATTGCATTATAGTGTAGATTCCAAGAAGGTAGGAATTTTTATTTCTGGAGCATAAGTCCTCCACCTTTGTTCTTGAGATTGCCTTTGGTATTGTATTAGTTTTCTATTGCTGCCATAACAGTTTACCACAACTTAGCAGCTTAAAACAATACAATTTCATTGTTTCACAGTTCTGTAGAGCAGAGGTCTGAAGAGGCTTAGATTGTCCTCTGGGCCAAACCAAGACATCAGCCAGCCTCAGCTTGTATTTGCACTTTCTCAGGGACAATCTTCTTTCAGATTCCTTCAGGTTGTTGGCTGAATTCTGTTCTTTATGGCTGTAAGACTGAGGTCTTGGTTTCCTTGCTTGCTATCAGCAAGGAGCCTCTGTGAGTTCTTTAAGGCCACCTGCATTCCTTCTCAGGTAGCCTCCTCTACATTTAAACCAGCAATGCACACTGACACCTCGTATTTCAAATTCTCTAATTTTCTTGTTGTCTCTCTTCTGCCTCCAATCAAAGAAAGTCCTTTGCTTTCGATGGCTCATATGATTCAATTGGACCCATCCAGATAATCTAGGATAACCTCCCTGTTTTAAAGTCCATAGCATAAATATACCTACAAAGTCCTTCTGCTATATAACATTCACTGATTGAGAGATTAAGGTGCAGGGATCTTTGGGGCTCAATTTTCTTACTGCAGCTCTTCTAAGTTTCTTGTATTTCTATACAAACTTTAGAATCAGCTTATCAATGTTTATAAAAGTTTCTAATACAGTTGCTTTTTACATACAAAAAGCTGTAGATATTTTGATGAATTTGCAACCAATATAATTTTGATTGAGGTTGCATAAAACTTAAATCAATTTGGTGAATATTGAAATCTTAACAATACTGAGTTCTCCAATCCATGAACATAGTATATCTTTCCACTTATTTATGTCTTTTTTTCATTTCTCTGTACAATGTTTGTAAAGATATTTTGTGTCTAGTGTTAGATTTATGAACAGGTATTTGATAATTTGGGTGCTTTTATAAATGACACTTTTTTTCATTTCTAAAATTTTGTTGGTAGACCTCTTGTTAAACAGTTTGTATCACCAACACTTAGCACAGTACCTGGCAATACTAGGCACTCAATAAGTATTTGTTAAATGAAGGAATGAATTGCCCTTTATATGAACTCTTTTTATGGCCCTTGAAGTTTAGTATCTTATATTTTGTGTATAAATCTTGGTTCCCTTTGAGACTATGAGCAATGTGGTAGGGTAGGGTTGCATCTAATCCACCTCCCTACACCAAGTTCCTAGTACAGTGTCTAACACATTGCAGAGACTATTAAAATATCCTTAGGCATTATAAATTAGTGACATAGAATAACTACACTCATCATGAAGTATACTCTCAAACCACCCTGCTACCCTATTCTCATAGAAAGTTCTGTTGTACAAGATATTGTTAATGGATGATTCCAGGAAATCTGTGTGGTCCTTGTATACTTCTAGTATCTGAAATTTAGACTCTGGACTCTCTAAATCATGTCACTGGGTTAAGACAGAAAGCTGTGTGCCTAGTCCACAAGCTTTGTACTCCTTAGAGAAGATATTTTTCTGTATTGTGTTTGGCATTGGGTCATTGATCTGTTTTGAAAAACATAATAGAAAACAGTGCTACGAAATTTCATTTGAACTAATGAGATAATGTTGAGAACACTGTTCTCTGCATCATAAGGTATCTCTTTAATGAAGACCCACAGGAAAAATTCTCTCCATCCCCAGAACTCTGAATAACTGTGCATTTCCTCAGCAACTGTAACCTATGTATCTAATTAATTTTCCCATGTTGTGTTGGCTACTAGGAATATCACTATTAATTAAGGTCCAAAGTTTTAGGTTTCAGTATTAAGCTTACCTTTAGAAGGCAAAGTAGAAAGTGAAAGAGAACTCCAATAGGATGGAAACTCCAGGGGGTAGATGCTATGTTTGTTTGCTTTCTAATTCAAGCCTGTATATACAGTATCTATATATTAAATAAATGAATGCCACATGGCACAACACAGTACCCTGAAAAGAATGTACAATATAGAATGCAATAATAAAGAAAAAAGAGGGAGGAAGAGGGGGGAAAAAAGACTACAATGTTTGTAAAATCAATCAATTAATTAATTAATTATGAGAAATTTAATGTGATCTTTCCCCAATGTTGAATTTTTAATGTATATTATTATCTTTATTAGAAGAAATTGGAACACCCATTAAGGCAGAACTGGTGTATGGATGTGGGAAAATATAACAAAGTGAATACAAATATGTACTATATAAACACATTTTTGTTTTTGCAAAACAAAATCTGCATGAACATTAGTATGTTTTTCCCCAAAGAGAAGAGTCATAGGTACAAAGTGAAAACTAGAAGCTCTGAACACTATTCTACTTTCTACATTATATTATCATGACCCTGACTTGAGATATCTCACAAGGGTGGTGGCAGTTCAATGAAATTTGGCAAGAAATTGATTTTTTCCTATGTTGCTACTGGCTGTTTATATTGGTAAACATGGGTTGTCAATTTAACAATTGCTTATCTGAAACCATAATGATGTTCATAACCTTTGATCAATTACTCCACACCTGACACTCATCTTAAGGAAATTGCTCCAACAGAGAATAAAAGTGCATGCCCAAGAATATTCATCAGTATTGTAATGAACATATTTAACAGTCCAAACCTAGTGAGAGTAAAATATCAAAATATCTGCCTTTTAAAACATTTGTTTTTAGTGGGATAATATTTAAAACAGATCCTACAGCCTTTTCAGTCACTTTAAAGTATTAAATTTAAAATTTTTCTTATTTGGTGGTATTAAAATGTTTAATAAAATCTGAATTAGAGGTGGCTGATCACCTGGGTGGCTCAGTCAGTTAAGCATCTGCCTTCAGCTCAGGTCAGGATCCCAGTGTCCTGGGATCAAGCTGCATTGGCTCAGCAGGGAGTTTGTTTCTCCTTCTCCATCTGCCCCTCCCTCTGCTTGTGTGCTCTCTCCTTCTCTCTCTCTCTCAAATAAATAAATAAAGTCTTTAAAATCTGAATCAAGACTTTAATCTCATTTAATTTAAAACTCTTGGTCCTATCTGAGCTTAGAAACCTGTAATAAAAATTGAGAGGCAGTGGTGGGCAGGGAGGAAGGGAGACAGGTTTTTCTATCCTTTGTTTTAGTTCCTTCATCTGTTCCTTGTTCAGGATGGGGGCTAAGGAAGAGAGGTAAAGGGGGTGAAAAGTCTTACTTGACTAATGTAAATCTGGGGTCAGAGCTGTGGAAGTGGGCAGATACCTCAAAACTAGTCACCCTTTCTCTTTGGTCCCTTTTGGAGGAGAGCTCCCCACTTAGTGGCCTCCCACTACCTTGTTTGAGTTGAGCACAAACTCTTGCTTTGGGGTTAGCACTTTGGCACAGGCACCCCTCTTGGGCACAATGTTTCAAAACAAGTTCAGTGACCTTCCAAAAGTCACCCTTGCTCCAACTACCACTGAAAGTGCCCTTTGCTCCTGCAGCCACCCTCTCAATGCCCTGACCTCAAGCGAAGCTATAATTAGCCTCTCACCTGTAGATATTTTTAGGTATGGACCAGACACCTGTCTGTGTTCCCCAATACAGGACATGCCTCTACGAGTTCTGTTGAGGCCCCCCTCACTTGGCTTAAGGTGTAGGGGAAGAGGAATGAGAAGAAACAGCATTCCTTCAGTTCTCCACAGACTCTCACTAGTAACATCCCCAATTCCTCTCCCTTCTCATAGATATAGAATAGAGATAAGGGATGAGCTAGTTCTGCAGGGTAGAGTTAGTTTTTTGGATCTCTCTTTAGGAAGGATCACGTGGGTGATGTGACAACTTTAGGTGCTTGGGCACTTAAGACTTTCACACCAGCTCCAACTCTGAAACAAAAAAAAAAATTCTTTGATACCACTTTATTTGTTTATATACTACTTTTTAAAACCAATGAAAATTTATTCAGGAAACTTCAAACAAATTTCACAATGTTCTCAATACTATAACAGAACATCTAATTCTCAGCAAAGAAAAATGGCCTTCACAACTTTAAATGTGTATAGTTGCTCATGCAGAATGCCTATTATAGCTGGTGTTTTGCTGGACTGGTTAATCAAGTCAAAATACAAATCTACTACCTAGAGAGTGCAATAAAATGGAAATAATTCATTCATAAGATTCTAATTTATAAAACAACTGCACTACTTACAAAATACTACCCTAAGAATTCTATCAAGCTTCAATTTGAACAAATGCACAATCACTTAAACAACAGCTGTTAAACTAAATAAGAATTCAAAATGTCTTTAAGAAAGTGACAGAAACATTATTAGCATGAATGTCCTGGTTTAGACAGAAAGAGGCTCTTTGGAAGGCTGAGTCAGCCCTCAAGAACTCACCCCCTTGGCAGGAGGGGTGAAATTCAGTTCTTGGCAGGAGTCACAAGGAAATTTCTCGGTGGGTAGATGTTCCTCAGCACCAGCTGAGGATAAAGGGCCAGGAAAATCCCCTGTGGGAAGTAGTTTTGGGACTTCACACAGGTTCATAACAAAGTCCCATGGTTCATTCCCAGCATAGAATCTTCAACTGGATATTGTGGTTGAGGGGAAAAGTCTGCACTTTCACCTGCAAGTGGTAAAGATATATCAGGATGACCTAAATTACCAGCAGCATCTTCAGGATGGGTCCTATCAGGCCCTATTTTTAAAGACCTGCACCAACTTTTCCCTCAAAAAAAAAAAAAGAAAAACAAAAAACAAAAACATTAAAACTTGTGAGTCTTATTGGTGCAGAAACATGAGTAATGTCTGAAGCAAAAGAGTAAACTCTTTCTTGCACATGGGGAGGAAAGGCTGTATTATATATTTGGCTATTTTCTACTTCCAAGGTTTATAAGGAAGCATTCAGTTTGGCAGCATTAGTTTCCTCAAAGCTCACATTGACTGGTCATGGATCATCCCTGCTATCTTTTCCACGGACAGCAGCCCAAATTGCCATCTTCAGCTGCCATATAGCCAGAGTCTTGATTTGATGTTCCTTGTCATGTAGAACTTTTTCCACCCATGATTTAGAGCAGTGGTTCTGAAAGTATGATCTGTGGACCTCTGGAGGGTCCTCAAGACTTCTTTAGAGAGGCCACGAGGTCAAAACTATTTTTATAATAATACTAAGACATTATTTCTTTTTTTGATGTTTGCATTGAGATGCAGAAACAATGATGGGTAAAACTGGTGCCATTCCAATATAAGTCAAGGTAAAGGCTTATATTCTTTATCACCTTGCAATTTCGGGTTAAAACAATTTTTTTAAAGCCAGCTCCACTTAAGTACGGACTTGATGAAGCAGAAACAAAACCTACAGATTTTATTAAAATGTGATCCTTTGATACATATTGTTCTAATATCTTGAACAAAATGGGAACAAAACATAAAACACTTTGATTTCATGCTGAAGTAAAATGATTATCTGGAGGGAAAGCATGTATGCAACTAATTGAGTTGCAAGCTGAACTAGCCACTTTTTTCAAAGAACACTATTTTTACATAGGAAAACTGACAAGCTATACAGATTTAGGTATTTGGCAGACACTTTCTTGAAAATAAATAAAGTGAGTCTGTCACTTCCAGGAAAACAACTGACAGTATTTTTTGTCAATGATAAAATTCAAGTTTTCAAATGAATATTACAATTTTGGGGGAAAAAATTGTCTCTGTTACATGAGCTTGACAGCTTCCCAATACCTAAAAAGCCTTCTCTGATTAAATCAGTGGTGTTATTAACAAGTATAATATTTTGATATTTTATAATGAAATATGTTAACATTTAGAAGACTCAAATAAGTCGGTGAACCAATATCTTTGAAATGGCCAATACATGATGTCACAAAATCATGCATAGGTAAATAATAATAATAATAATAATAATAATAATAATAATCTATTCAAAGTGCAAGATATACCAATTAATTTGAATGTAACAGAGCATGAAAATTTCACTGATATGGTATCACATTCCACATGGTGACTACTTTTCAGAAACAATGGTCAAGCTTTGTATACTAGCAAAAAAGTACATCCACAATTATCTAAAAAGGTCATGAACATACTCCTCCCTTTTCTAACTAAGTATTTAAGACAGGATTTTCTTCATATCCTTGAGTTATGGCAACACACTGCAACATACTGAATGCAGAAATGGACATAATCCAGTCATCTTCCATTAAGCCAGACTTTTTAAAAAAAATTTGTAAATATATAGGATAACATTAATCTTCTCATTTTTCCAATTTTTTGAAAAAATTGTCAATTTTTCTTTAAAATGTGATTTTTAAAATGCAAGAGGTTTGTGATAATAAATCACAAATAATTGTATAATTGTTTTGAAAAACACAATAACATATAAATATCACCTTAAATTTTTCCCATTATAATTTCTGATACAGTAGATATCAAGAGATATGACCCAGGTAAGCAAAAGCCCTTTGGGGTCCTCAATAATTTTTAAGAATGGAAAGGGTCCTGATACCAAAAAGCTTGAGGACTGCTGCTTTTTTGTTTCTGTTCACTGGGTTTTTTACTCTTTCCATCCTTTTAAACCTTTAATACGAAAGTCATCTTATGCTTTCCTGAAGATAGGCATGTTCATCCACACTCTTTTTAATGTTGTCATTTAGTTGTTCTTTGCTGTTCTAACAGAACTTTACAACTGTCTTGGCCTCAGTCACTTGGTACTGAATGGCTTCCGATTCATCTGCTAGTGACAGAGCATCCTTGTGATGTGACCCTCATCACCCCTCACCCAGGACATTTCGATTTCTCTTGCCTTTACTCTTTTACTGACAAGTCTATTTTTACCTCAAGAATGAGCATTTTCCATTTTTTATTATTTGCCTCCAGGCTCAGCATTTTTGATAACTTGGTCTTAAGGCTGGCCTCATTCAAAAGGGACTCTAGTGCTTCATAATCTCCTTAAAATTCCTGAACTCAGAAATTTTACTTTTTCTTAAAAATTATACCAGGTTCTTTCTTCCTACAAATTGTCTTTTGTCTACAAGAAAGCCCATATCACCACCTTCTGGGTAACGGGTAGCACCACTAAGGGCTGGACCAAACTCCTACCTTCAAGGAGGGCCCTCAGACCTGTCTAGCATTTCCAGAATGGCCTGGGGAAGAGCTTTGCATCCAACAGCAGGCCCAATATGGCACCAGCAGCTGCCAGAGAATAGCCCCAAATTGTCAGAGCCCTAGTGGCTCTGACTCCCAGTGGCACCATAGAAAGTTCCACTTGGAATATAAGTCAGTGGGAAGGAGGCAGGGAAGGGCAGGGAGAACAAAATAACAAAACATAGTGTTCCCACATTATTTACATCATGGTGCACCAATAAATCATCATCACTCGGGAATGAAAAGTTCTTCATAGCTGAGTGTAGAGGTCTCACCTGACAAGTGGCAGGTCTGAGTGTTCATATCTTTCCATGGTGTGATCGCTTCCAGGACTGCTCTGTAGTGAAGGCTCATCTACTCATGTCACAGGCCAAAGCTCCTCTTCTCTCACAGCTCCAGAAGCACGAGCCACCTGAAAAAGTCCCAGAAATTTTGGTCAGTCTGAGAGTGTCCCTTTGTGAGTTGGATGAGTTGGGAATACAAGGGTCTTGCAGGACTTTTCAATAACCTTCATGACAGCAGATTTGTCTGTTTCTCCCTTTAGTGCTATCAATTTTGCTTCAAGTATTTTGGTGCTCTCTCATTAGATGCATACACTTCTAGGATTGTTCTAACTGACCCTTTCATCATCATTATGAAGTTTCCCTCTTTTTTTGGTAGTATTCCTCACAATGAAGTCAATTTTTCTGATAGTAATAAAACTAGATCAGCTTTCTTATGCTTACTGTTTATGTAGTATACCGGTGCCCACCCTCTATCAACTTTTTCTTTTTTTAATAAAGTTTGTCTCATGTAAACAGCATATCATTGGCTCTTGCTTCTTTATGTAATCTAAGATTCTTTGCCTTTTAAGTAGAACATTTTTTGTCCATTTACATTCAATGTCATTATTGCTATGGTAGAATTTAAGGTAGCATCTTCATATTTTTTCTTGTGTCTCCCATCTCTTTTTTCCTCTTACTAAGTTCCTACCTTTTGGGTTAATCACGTTTTGTTCTGTTGTTGTTGTTTTTTAGTATTCCATGTTATTGCTTCCATTTAAAAAATATATATTTTGTATTACTTTTTAGCGATTAAAGTAGAAATTTAAATGCAAATCTCCGGTTATCATGGTAAAATAATGTCAAACTACCTTAGGAGTAATTCAGGTTGTATTTGCCTCTCTTGGCCTTTGTGAACTTGGCACATAAGTTACTTCTATATCTTCCATATATCATAACATTTTTCTTACTGTGTTTTAAGTGGTCAATAATCTTTTACAGAATATATATGTGTGTATATAGTTATATGTATATATTATGTACATTATTCCTGGTGAAAAATCCACCATTATTCCATAAGTTCTGTTTCTTTTCTTTATGTCAATTTTACAAATTTTCTCTCTCTCTTTGTTTTTCAGAAATTGACTGTTTGCCTATGGTTTCTTTCAAATTTTTCCTGCTTGGAGTTCATTGAGATTCTTAGAAACTATGGGTCATTCTATTTCATCAGTTTGGGAAAAGTCATGTCCATCATCTCAAATATTTCTAATACCCATTCTCTGTCTCTCTGGGTCTCCTTCTGTACGTGTTAGATCATTTGATGGTGTCCCTAAGGTCTCAGATGTACCTTTTGGTTTTTTATACTTATTTCTTCTTTGTTTCCAGCTTGTATAATCTATGTTAACTTGTCTCCATGTTCGTTGATGCTTTCTAATTGACTTATGATAAGTGATCCTGATAGATATTTTTCAGTTCTAGCATTTCCATTTGATTCCTTTTAACATTTTCCTTGGTGTCTTGTTGTGTAAACTACTTGTTTACACATGCTACCTATCTTTTCCACTAGATTATTTTTTTTAAAAGGTTTTATTTATTCATGAGAAACACGCAGAGAGAGAGAGAGACATAGGCAGAGAGAGAAGCAGGCTCCATGAAGGGAGCCAGATGTGGGACTCTATCCCAGGACCCCAGGATCACAACCCAAGTCCAAGACGGATGCTCAACCACTGAGCCACCCAGGTGCCCCTTTGCCACTAGATTCTTAAACATATTTAGAATAGCTATGTAAAATTCCATGTCTGAGGATGTTCGGGTGGCTCAGCAGTTGAGTGTCTGCCTTTAGCCCAGGTCTCAGGATCGAGTCCCACATCGGGCTCCTTGCATGGAGCTTGCTTCTGCCTCTGCTTGTGTCTCTGCCTCTTTCTCTCTCTCTCTCTCTCTCTCTCTGTGTGTGTGTGTGTGTGTGTGTGTCTCATGAATAAATAAATAAAATCTTTTAAAAATAAATAAATAAAATTTCATGTCTGCTTATTCCAACCTCTTTTGGGCTAGCTAGGGGAGTTCTATTTGTCATTACATCAATGTTTTTAAAAATTGGAAATTTTGTTTTTTGTTTTTAAAAATTGGAAATTATTTAAATGCCCAAACAAGAAGAGAATGGTTGTGTAAGTAAGTTATGGGAAAACCAATACAGGACTTGCATTTACTGATTAATAAAATAGTTCTGAGGAAAAGGGAAATCCTTAACTGATAATTGGTAAATTTTGAAAAACAGACATGAAGGTATAGGTAATAAAAATTATGTAGAAAGCTTTATGTACGCATGGACAGATACTAGAAGAAACCTCCTCAAAATGAAATATTTGAGCCACTGATGTGGCAAGATCATGAGCAGTTCTATCTTAATTTTTTTGTTGTGATTTCCATTAATAATGCCAATCCTATTGATATGTAATAAAGTACAAACTTTAGACACATCAGAAATAACAAGAACAATTTCTTGTCTACAAAAGATAACCCAGAGCAGAAAGGAGCCAGCTGGCCTCTTCTCCCCTAAGGCCCAAACAAAAAGAAACTACTTTAAAATACAGCAAGAGAACTGTGTTAGGAGCAAGAAAAAAAGGGCCTTTGGTCTGTCAAGGCTGTGAAATGAAGGCTAAAATGAGACAGTTGGAAAAGAGGAATCGACTTGGAAAACCAGATGTGCAACAGTCCAATCATGCCCATAGGTTCTTCATTAGTTGACAGTGATGCCATCAGACATATCTGCGTAAACCATCCTCATTTTTTTTCTTTTTTCTTTTTTTTTTTTTTACCATCCTCATTTTCATCACTACTATTATAGATTAGATCTGCTTACTAAGAGAAGCTGTGGAATTTTTTCCCTGAAGGCTGTTTAAAATCAGATACAGACAACCACCTTTCTAAAATACTTCAGATCCCATCCTGCCTGGAGGCAGGGGATTGCACTAAATGACCCCTGAAGGCCCTTTTAAACCCTATGACTTTGGGATTCCTGTGCTGACAATATTATATTCGGAAAGCCTGGTTATCCAATGTTTTCCTCATCCTTTCTGTGTGCTCTCTGCCCATGCGTTTTTCAGGCTGGAAAGAGAAACTCCTTCCTGCAAGGTGTAGGCTCCATTCCCTCCCTGACATGAGGCTGAAATTTTAGTATTGCAAATATCACGAGGGAATATTTCCCAACTGGAATAGATCATTTTTCTCACTGCCCTGTGTCACTGTGCCTGGAGAGAATTCCAGGTAGCAAGGAAGGAGGAAGAGGGTTGCAGAGGACAGAAGAAGCAGCAGCCTAAGAAACTGGGTGGGTGGGCCTGTCCGGAAGCTGGGGGGGGAGAGGAATTCATGGAAAGTCAGTGACACAAACCAAGTGTTTGAGATTAAAAATAAAAAGTTTCCTGGGGGGGAATCCCTGGGTGGCTCCGTGGTTTGTCGCCTGCCTTTGGCCCAGGGCGCGATCCTGGAGTCCCAGGATCGAGTCCTGCGTGGGGCTCCCAGCATGGAGCCTGCTTCTCCCTCCTCCTGTGTCTCTGCCTCTGTGTCTGTGTGTGTGTGTGTCTATCATAAATAAATAAATAAATCTTAAAAATCATAAAATAAAATAAATAAAATAAAATAATAAAATAAAATAAATAAAAAGTTTCCTGGGGCACCTGGGTAGCTCAGTGGTTGAGCGCCTGCCTTCAGCTCAGGTTGTGGTCCCAGGGTCCTGGGGTAGAGTCCCACGTCGGGCTCCCCACAGGAAACTTGCTTCTCCCTCTGCCTGTGTCTCTGCCTCTCTGTGTCTCTAATGAATACATGAGTAAAATCTTAAAATAAATAAATATAAAAATAAAAAGTCTAGTAAGCCAAAGTTGTGTATATGTGTTTAAAGTGCCTTAGGATCCAAAATTGTACACCACCGAACAAAAGCTATTATTTGACTATGGCCACTAAAAATATGAATGACACCAGACCAAATGTCTCGCCAGAAATCACCCCTAGCAGACGAAAAAGGGGGGGGGGGGGCGTTGTCAGACAATTTGTACACACCTTTATAATGAAAAATGAGTGACCTGAAAAAATAACCAAATCAACTTGTATTTTGTCCCCAAATTTCTCGTCTCTAATTTGTCAGCGATCACATCCAGGGGTTCTCTGAGAATGGCCTTGTTCCTCCTCTGGAGTGTGATTTTTATCCAGAGAAGGGACCAAGGCAGGAATTATTGAAAACCCAGTTTCAGATCAACATTAACAATTCATGGCGCTCAGCTCTTGTTCCACCTAAGGCGGAGGGAAGGACACCTGATGTGCAGGCGAGGGCTTGTTCAAAGTGTCTCCTAATCTGCTTTGAAATGCACAGTGGATTGGGGCCAACTGGAGGTCAACACCCCATCCTCATTTGGTGCGCAGCCGGCTGTTCCCTGGGCAGAGGAAGTGAAAAGGCGGGATTGACTGCAAACCCTTCTCAGCACCGGGCCAGCAGCTGTAGGGTCTTTTGAAATGCAAACCTCTAGAACGGAGGGGTTGGAAACTTGCTTTCTATTCAGGGCCACTGGCTCACAGAGGGGGAAAAAATAATCACGGAAACGTAATTTAGGTTGAGTGGTTTACAAAGTGAGAAGGGTCAAAGGTTAAACTCATACAATTTACATATTGAGAATAGGGAATTTTTTTTTTTAAGATTCTATTTATTTATTTGAGAGGGAAAGAGAGTTCTAAAGAGAGAGAGAGAGAGAGGGAAAGCACAAGTAGGGGGCAAAGGGAGAGGAAGAAGCAGGCCCCTGCAGAGCAGGAAGCCCAAGGTGGGACTCAATCCCAGGACAACAGAATCACGACCTTAGCAGAAGGCAGACTCTTATCAGACTGAGCTACCCAGGCACCCTGAGAATTGTGAATTTTAAACATTATTTATTAAGTATACCTAATTTGGGAGAATGTATATTAATTTCAAAGGAGAAGAAAGGAAGAAGGGTACTCGCTCCTTCCAGGCCACCAAACTTTCTGCAGGTAAAGTATGCATTGGGCATGTGTGCATGTGTCCCTCCTTGCAACACTCTCTGGTGTCGGCGGTGCCAGGCCCTCCTGGTTTTCCTCCCACCTCCCGACATCTCATTCCTCAGAGTCATTTGCCAGGTCTTCCTCCTTATCTCAAACTTGTCTGTCAGTTCCTCTAGGCACTGGGCTAGGCCTGCTTTTCTTCCCTCCCTGTGCTCTCTGCCTGAACAACCTTGCCCACACCCTCATGCCTCCCCGTCTGTAAGCACCTGACCACCCAGACCTTACTGCAGAGCTCCAGGCCTGGAAATCCCACTGCACACACAGAGCCCCTCAGACATCTCCCACACACCTTCAACTCAGCATGTTCTCAGAGAGTGCAAAGCCATCTGCTCAGTTCTCAAAATCCAGACACTAGGAGTCAGTCTTGAAACCTCCCTCCCCCTCACCCCACACCCAATCCATCTTCAAACCCTAAATCTCTCTCCTTCTCTCTACTCCCAAAGTCCCAGCTGCCAGTAGTACAATACGTTATCAGCCAGCTTCTTTGCATCCGTTTTGCCCCCTCCAGTTCATTCTGTCCACACCAGCCAGGGAATCCTTCCACAGGGAAAAGCAATGCATTCCAATACCTTTAAAATAAAGATCAACGTCCTTATCATGGCTCATAAAGCAGTGAACGACCCACCTTGGCACAATTTTGCAGCCTCCTCTCCAGATAACTTCCTGCCTCCCACACACACACACCCCCACACACACTCCCTTCAGATCCATTCTGGAAACCACACAGGAATGCTCTGCTCCATGCCAGTGTTTCCAAAAGTACCAGTTTTCTCTGCCTGTACCTGCGTCCTCCTGTGAATCTGCTTGGCAAGTGTCTTTCTCTCCAGCCTTAGCAGAATTACTACTTCTGCAGAGAAATCTTCCTGCAACCCTAAGGCCAAATCGAAACCTTCATTTGTCCAGCTTCCTAGTCTCCTTGACTTTTAATTTTTGTAGGATTATGCTTTCTGATTAAATGCCTTTTCTACATATTGAATGGTTTGCTATCTTTGCATTGCCATTTCTCTAGCGCCGGGCACTATATCCTGCCCATTGCATATGGTCAATGAAGCTATCCTGAATGAATGAATGAATCCTAGAAATAGAGATAAAGGGGCACCTGGGTGGCTCAATCCTTTGAGCCTTGGACTGTTGATCTCAGCTCAGGTCTTCATCTCAGAGCCATGAGTTCAGCCCCACCTTGGGCTCTACCAGGTGGAGCCAAGGAAGAAAGAAAGAAAGAAAGAAAGAAAGAAAGAAAGAAAGAAAGAAAGAAAGAAAGAAAGAAAGAAAGAAAGAAATCACCAAAAGATAAAAGGAGAAAGACTACCTGTAGCTGAGTAACTCATAATTTGTGTATTTTTTATTTCTGTGGATTCCATCAGATTTTCTCCCAGTTACTCATATTGGAATCAGTGACCAGTCTAAACCCAGTGGCATTTTCACATTAACTCATGCCCAGCCAAGTAGGTCTCTGTGCTTAGGTAGTTGCATGCCATCTATACGTAAAGTTTTTATTTTTGGGAACAAATATAATTTCTGAAAACAAATTCTGTCATCTAAGATATGAACTGTCCTCACTGGGTATCATTTGGAAATACTATAGTCATGGTTTTCATGCCTTTTTTTTTCCAAGTTGCTAATTAATGGTTTTTCTCTTGTTAGCACTGCAGGATCCTACAAATACCCCAAAGATCTCTTTCCCAATGTGGCAGGTATAATTGGTCAACTCATCCAATAGCCATTTTTCCCAACTTTCTATTCTTTACTCTCTTTCAAGTATAGAGGCTAAAAAAAGCCAGAAACCCAATTTTCCAGTTTTCCTTATAGCTAATGGTTGCTAGTGAGACATAAGGGGCCATCTATGAGGAGAAAGGAATAAGGAAATATTTTGCTCCCATTAAAACAAACAAAAAAGCAAAGCCAACAAATTGTGCTCCCTTAACATCAATTACTTCATTACTTCTACCTTTGAATGTGAGTGTGAAGCCTGGAGCTTTAACAGCCATCTTGTGACTATGAAGTCACAAACACGAAGGTAGAGTCAATTTTACAAAGATGGAGGAACTTCTGAACTAGTCTATCATAGGTTCACAATCCTCTGGGGAGTTTTCTGGTATAATCTGGTATAATCTGAAAGCCTGTGTGCTGCTGATGAAAGGAAGAGACCAAAGAAAAAGGCTACTACATGTTGGTTGGTAGGCAATTTTAATAATACCAAAGGGAACTTACATAGAAGTCTTGTCTAGGGCAGCAGCAAAATGAATAAATCCCCATACCCACCCTCCAAATATAAAAGTTTACAAAGAGGCCCTAACTGCGCTCAGTCATGTATACCGTGCAGGTGTTCTTAACACCACATCACCATCTCAAGGCTATGTCCTTGGGGCAAACTCCATGAGAAGCAAGGGCAAGGAGAACCCACATTCCAAGCATGGGGGATGGGGGGTGAGGAGCCTCCAAGTGCCCAGGTCCAGCTCACAGGTCGATCAGCAGTCACATCTTTTTTACTATGTTCCCTTATACCTATTATGCTCACCTTCAGAGTTCTTGTTATGAGAAATAACTGTCCTTACTTACTGCTTAAGTCACTATTAGCTGGGTTTTCTGTGATTTATAGTCAAAAGTAACTTGATGATACATTAGTAAGAATGGGACTATTGAGCAACATTCAAGGTAGAGTTGATTAACCAGACACAATTCTGTCTACATATCCATAGCGACTCCAACCCACATTTTTAAAATTTTAGCCACAAAGCTATCATGAAAGACTTTATTTCAAATTCCTTCCTCAAGTCAAGGTGCCTAAAACTGTACTATTTGCCTCCTTTGACAGTGCTATAGGTTTACCCCATAAGCATTGCTCTTGACCTGAAAACGATATAGATAACAGACACATTGTGCTCAGATCCAGTTTCTGTGAGATTTGATCTGGATTACCATCAAGCCTCTTAAGGCCTTGTTCTCTGTCAGCTTCATCTTACCTTTTCTCATAATTATTTTTGGAAGTGTTTATTCAGAGACCTTTTCCTTTCGAACACATAAAAACGAAAAATCCAACAAAACAAAGAATATGTTTTCTCTACTGCTTTTCCAGACTCTTTTATGGTTTTATATCTGGAAAAATCTTCAGAGGCTCTCTCTAGTTCATAGAATAGTCACAGTATCCTCTGGCATAAGTTAGAATATCATTTGGGCTTCTGTGTCATGGACTTAAAATAATAGAGGCCTCAATGAGAAAGATGATTACTTCTAGCCTAACAGCCCAGCCACTAGCAGGCTGGGCAGGCATGGTAGTTCTAGAGTGTCATTCGCCCAGTAGCCATCTGTCTTCTTTCTCTAGCATACCTGGTTGGCTTTTTCTCTTGGTCCAAGATGGTACTCACCACCTAAAGTTGCAGTAAAAAACAATAATGTAATAATCAAAATGAAATCAAGCCAAAGGCTCTTGGGCCATACAGAGATCATCCACTTTAATCAGAGAGACCCAATATTTTCTAAGAACTTTATAACAGTGGTTCTCCAAAGTATTGGATGGGACCAGCCATGAAAGTATCACCTGGGAATGGTTAGAAATGCGAACTCTTGGGGCCCACTTGACTGCCTGGATCAGGAACTCTGGAGATGGAGCTCAGTAACCTATTCTTAATGAGGTCTGCAAAAGATTCTGATGCATGCTCAAGTTTGAGAGCCACAAGGCTATAAAGTATAGCAAGCACTTCATGGGTTCATAACAAGCATTTCTAAATTCCTATAACAGGACACCTGGTATCTGAATAGTTCTTATGCTCAGGTAAGCAATAAACAGTTCAGTTAAGGAAAAGTTCTGATAATAAAATGGATTCCAAATAAAACACATGTCTCTGTATTAAGGAGTCCTTAATTTTTCTTAAGAAATACTCTATTAGATATGTATGTAACCTTTTCAAAAACAACAGTTGTGCAGCTGTGGATTTAAAATGGAGAAAAGGGCAAATCCTCCTTTTACCATATCGTCATCATAAAGACATGGATCAGCTCTCTTTCTGATGCAGTCAGCAACATGAAAAGGACATCCAACAGGGGCATCTCACCCCCTAGGAAGAAGCACAAAGAGGTTCACTGTGTGGAGGAGATAGAGGTCTCTGAAGCAGCCCTCCACATAGTGCTTTTCTTGTCCAGCTCATAGGTGTGAACAATAACTTATATACACAATCTTTCCTTTATTTTATGGTTTTATTATTTATAAGAGGTAAAACATTGTCTTGATAGTTACAGCAGCGCCACTCAAACATTTGCATATGATTCACCTGGGGATCTTACAAAATGCAGATTCTAATTCGGTAGGCCTGGGACCAGGCCTCAGATTTTGCATTTCTAATAAGCTCCCGGGTGAGACCCATTCTGCTGGTCCGCACACTACCCTTGAGTAACAAGGATTTATAGAATAACAGGATAAAAAATAGAGGTGCTTTTCAGAAAGCCTCCCAATTGTAGCTAAAGTCAGCATACATGGGAACTATTCAAATGAAATCTTCAACACCTGGCAGGTTGAAAAAAGAAAAGATGGGGCACCTGGGTGGCACAGTTGGTTAAGCATCTGACTCTTGGTTTCTACTTGGGTCATGATCTCATGGGTTGCAGGATTAAGCCCCTTGTCAAGCTCCAAATTCAGTGGGGAGTGTGCTTAAAGATTCTCTCCCTCTGCCCCTCCCCCTACTCACTCATGGGTGCACATGCCCCTCTCTCTCAAATAAATAAATAAGTCTTAAAAAAAATAAAAATAAAAGCATTCTCTTCATTGCCGGCATTCTTTAAAAAAGAAAGAGAAGATGCCTATTATTGGGAGCAGTAGACAAAGAGAAGAAAAAAGAAGGGGGCACAGGATGCCCATTCCTCCAATTATTAGTCCACCCTTGCTTTCAGGGTAGTGAAAGCACAGTCCTTGGAGTTGTTTTCCCTGGGAATCATCATAGTTGATGACAGGTATTCCCTTATGTATGCATTAGTTTAATAAATATTTACTGAACAATGATTATATGCCAAGGGGATCTATTTCAGCCTCAGAGCATCACCTGAATAAGCAGAAGGGCACCACTATGGTCCCACACTCTGGCTTGGCTTTAGCTTCTTGTAATGCTCTCCACCACTTTTTCTGTCCATCAGAGCACCAGCTCATCTCCAGAACATTATCTAGAATGTTACCTTAGAAGAAGGATCTAATTTCTCATTTGGCTGTTCAGTAGATTCGCATTACAGGGGCTCACTTATATTTGGCTCACTTAACTTTATACTGCAGGAGAAAATGTTCTCCAGTTGGGGAGGCATTTTGTCCAAGGGTGCCCCCACAGACATCTGCCTCCTCTACTTACTTACAGAGCTCGGGTTCAACACTTCCTCCTTCAACTCAAAATCATTCTTCTAGCCAGATCTCAATGACAGCCCTCAGTGTCTTAACCAAAAGATTAAATGTACTTCTTTCTTCACTGTTCCTGAAAGCAAGATGAACCTCTGGAAATTCCCCATACGCCAGCTGACCCTGGCTACCCTTTCCTCATCTCTCACAAAAGAACACTGAGAAAACTTTAAGAACCCTTCTACTCAAGAGAAGTCAAGAGACTATAAAAACCCTGGATAAACTGAATGTTGTCTCCAAGTTAAAAATCAAGAATTGGGCAGCCCTGGTGGCCCAGCTGTTTAGCACCACCTTCAGCTCGGGGTGTGATCCTGGAGACCCAGGATCGAGTCCCACATCAGGCTCCCTGCATGAAGACTGCTTCTCCCTCTGCCTGTGTCTCTGCCTCTCTCTCTCTCTCTCTCTCTCTCTCTCTGTGTGTGTGTGTGTGTGTGTGTGTGTGTCTGTCATGAATAAATAAATAAAATATTTAAAAATAATAATAAAATAAAATAAAAATAAAAATCTAGAATCTGCCTGGAAAATGCAAAAGTACTTAGGGAAACAAAGGAAGAGAAAATTTAGGATACACTTGTTCTAAAAAGTTTCAAATATATATTCATTTTGTAACTTGTAACTGAAAGTGTTCTAGAGAGGACATAGACAGGGTGGGGGGGGGGATACAAGGAAGGGACACAGAAGAGACAGTGATTATATCTTTTAAAACTATATCATTCAGGATAAGCTAGATCAGTTTACTAGACCTATTTTTCATTATCGCCCTCCCAAGGAATCTTTCATTTTAGACATTTTTTTCTTAATCCCCCCATGAAATTTCTAAGCCATAGATATGCTATATATCTGTTTATTTAAAGTGTATATATATATATATATACTATAAATATTCATCCATTCTGGGAACCAACGTGTATCCCCTTGTAAGTGATACCCTCCCTCTTAAGAATGTGTGGGTCAGATTAATTTAGTAACAATCCAAAACCGTAGTAGATAGTTACAATAAAGTTGTTTCTCACTCACATGCCCTGTATGTCACAGGTCAGATAGCTGAGAGGTGTTGCTCCCCAATCTCTTCACCCCAGGATCCAGGTGACAAAGCAACTACCCATTTTGGTGTTGGCAGATGCCAATGGCAGAGCATTCAGGAGGGTCTTACACCCTGTAATTAAATGTTACTACTCATTTCAGGTCATTGGCTGGAAATAAGCCATATGGCCCCGACAACTACAAAGAGACAAGGAAGTTAGATTCCATTATATGCTTAGAAGATAGAAAGCTGGAGGAAATGGTAGGCAAAAGGCATCAAAAGCTCTCAAAACAACTTTGCTTTTGGACAGCCCTGATATCAAAGAGTGCACGTTGCTAATTATATACAGAAAGTTTCTAGGGACCATAGACTTTCCTTGTCCAAGGCTCACCTGAGTTCTTGCCAGAATTAATCCACATAGATTCTTCCCCTTCTCCAGCACCCTGTCCAGTGTCCAGTCCATTCATATCCCAAGTACATTGTAGCCATAAATACCTCATTCCCCACTTCACTCACTACCACTTCCACTTCAATTCCCCAACTAGAGATCAAAAAACAACAAAAGGAAGTTAGAGGGCTAAGAAGGATATCTAGCAGAGAAACTCTTTACATTGCAAAATAGTTCAACTGCCAGTACCTTCCAGGAAAGCTGGTGAACTTGGTACAAATAGTTCAACACACAAGCAAAGGTCATCATCAAGATGAAACAAGGTAAGTGCTCCATAAATATCCGATAAATCAATGAATGAAAAGTACAATGGGTGACCCATTTTCCAAAGTCTTCACAATACATTTTCCCTTTTATTGTTTTTTTCCTTATCTTGACTCGCACCAGTGGTACTCTCCTTCCTCTCATGTTACGTTCCAGGCTTAGCTTAACAACAAGCACTGTTTCCATGCGGTCCTATCATTGGCTTGACAACTGGATGTGGAGTACCTATGTTTACTGCTCCACTTCCTCTTTCCTTCCTCTCTATTCCAGGAAAGGTCTTGTAACTGGCCTCCTCTCTAGACTGCTCCATCCCCTCTTTGACCTGTGACTTTCCAGGTCTCATGTTAACCTTCCCCAAATTCTCCAGAAGAAGGGACCTGATGACATAAATACACGGACAGTGAAACAGTATTGATAGAGAGGAAGTAATAGGATATTGTTGCAGATGCCAGAAACATGTGCACTCAGAGCTGTGTGGGTCCAGCTAAGAATTGCTATGGGTTGGTTTGCTGTTTCTCATTTTAAAATACACTAATGGACGAGATGCCTGGTTGGCTCAGTGGTTGACCATCTACTTTCAGCTTGCGTTGTGATCCCAGGGTCCTGGGATCGAGTCCCTCATTGGGGTTCCCCACAGGGAGCCTGCTTCTCTCTCTGCCTATGTCTCTGCCTCTCTCTCTGCATCTCTCATGAATAAATACATAAAATTTTTAAAAAGCAAAATAAAATACACTAATGGAATAGTTATTTAGTGCTATTATTATTATTCCTCTTTCCACATATAGTTATGTGCACAGACACTCTTGATGCAAGGGTCTTATTGCTCCCCAAAACTATGAACTATGAACAAAAACAAATCAGCCATTTGGTCCGCATTTAGGCAGCTCAAGTGTCCAAGTGAAGGCTTGTCACTTTCGAACCAAGATATCTACTTAAAAATACGGAAATGTTATTGAAGCCCCTCTTGGGACAGAATCAGGGGCTAGATTGAGAACATGGGAATAGGAGCTGGTCTGTCTGTTCAACTGGGGGCGGGGAGGGGGTGGGGGAGGGGGAGTAGAGTGAATCAAAAATTCCTTTGGGAGAAGGGAGAGGAGGATGACGTCCCCAGGCCCGCATAAAAGTTTTGAGTCAGAAATTCTAGAACCAAGCCTCAGAAAGGGCAACATAGACTTACTTTGAATTGAAATCAAGTATCATTCCCACACCAGGTGGCCATCTGGGTTGGCTGTATCCTGTAACATGGAAGTCCTTGCTGTGTTCTTCAGATATAGAGATCACAGATTTCTAATTCTATCTCTACTAATCTGATATTCTTGACAAACCACATAATGGAGAGGAGAGAGCGCAAATGACAAAAGCAAGGATCTTACTTTGTCCCTTCAATGTGGGCTGCATATTCACCACACTGCACGTATGTATTCAGTCTGATAGGAGACAGCCACTGCCCTAGGCACTAGGGATGTAACAGCGCACAATACAGAACACAGATGCAGTCTCTGATTTCACAGAGGTAACATTTTAATGGAGAGGAAGAAACAATGAGGAACTCAGCAAACAAATCCATGAGGCAATGCTGTATGATGAAAAATGCTAGAAAGAAAAGAAAACAGAATCAGGTGATTTTCTTTTTAACAATGTGAGAGTAGGCTGTTACTTTAGATAAAGTGGCCAAGTGAGATTTTTCTAAGATAGTGTCATTTGAACTGAGACATAAATGATGAGAAGGGAATGACAAGGTACTGCCCCTTGGGGCAGTAATGAGTTTGGTGTATTCAAGGAACAGAGAGAAGGCCATGTGCCTGGAAAAGTGTGGTCAGTTTATGACGGGAGCTGAAGCCAGAGTCGTAAGTTAAATCTAAATCAGGTGGGTCGTAAAGACCAGGGTAAGAGTTTAAATTTCTGCAAATATGTTTAGTGTGCCATCAGAGCGAGGACAGCAAGCATGGGGTTGTCTCCCTTGTGTCTAGCCCAGTCCGGTAAGAACATTCTCACAACCAGTTAGTGTAAAAAAGTCACTCTGTCCCAGGCCAAGTTTTCTAGTAGTGCCTGAGACAAAGATTCACACATAAGTGATATACTAGGGACCTACACCAGGAAGAACCTAGTAAGCAAAGGCAGGAAAGCAAGAGAGAGGTGTCCAAACTAGGAAAGGGAGCATCCTCAGGCGGAGTTCCCAGATAGAAGCTGTAGCTCAGGAGCACCTGGGTGGCTCAGTGGTTGAGCATCTGCCTTTGGCTCAGGTCATGATCCTCCAGTCCTGGGATGGAGTCCCGCATCAGACTCCCTGCAAGGAGCCTGCTTTTCCCTCTGCCTGTGTGTCTGCCTCTCTGTGTGTGTCTCTCTCATAAATAAATAAATAAAAATCTTAAAAAAAAAAAAAAAGGACACAGTAGCCTAATCCCTGGAAGCAATTATGAGTGTAGAGTGTGTAACTTAACACCTCATCCCAATTTGAGCTAAGGAGGCTGAGCTTTCATAATCTCACATCTGACAGTTTTTGGTTAAAGGCTTTCCCAGAAAAAGTGAGTTCCAATATCCTAAATGCTGTCCTCTGAAAAAGAACTTAGGTGATAACTATTGAAAACAACATCACACTGAAGCATACACAAACACACACACACACACACACACAGTAAAATCAGATCCTACAGAAATAGGCAGAGAACCTATGTTATCTGCTATACAGTCTAACTTTTCCAAATAAGTTTCCACCACTTACTCCCTATGTGATCTCAGTGTTCTTATCTATAGAATGTATACAATCATAGTTCCTACCTTACATGGTTATTCCAAAGATTTAAATAATGATAATGCATTTAATATTCTAATACAATGCCTAGTTCATAGTAGGCACTCAATAAACTATATTCTTTTCTCACCTAATGAAGCATTTCAAAATTGCTGCACCAATCTAATGGAATATGTTCCCATTTATTGCTGTCTCCATACTCATATGAGATCACAAAAGCCCCACCTATTCCCATAAATATAATAGCTTTATAATAAGGTCAGCTGGCAAACTAGAGCATTATCCTCAGACTCTTCAAAGAGAAATATAACTGCATTCCCACCTAATTACACATCAAGGCATCCTTAAGAATCTCTTCCTGCTGGGGAAGACTAGGAATATTCTTAATAATAACCAGGGAATGTCATTAGCTATCACAGATATGTTTAGAAATCACAGATGTCCAAAGACTTCAATCAAATTCTTTATATTTGAGTCCATTAAGGGTGATAATAGACTTGCAGCTGCTTCATGGATTTTTGGATATATTTCACTGCTTCCACAATTGTACTTCAAATGCTATCTTACTTCCTAATAATGAAGGTACAGGTTCACTTCAGCCTAACTTTTTAAAACTTGATTAAAGGACCCAATGTCAAAGAATCTCTATTTAGCGCTCAGTGGGACTTTGAACATCTAATCGTGTTCACATGTCTTTTATCATCCCACTTCCCAGCACCAATATTTTGAGTGGTTTCCAGGATGGCCTCTTTCTTTCTATCCATTAAAATGAGCCCAACAATTTATGACATTTGGGTGGTACAGTTGCTTAAACAACTGACTCTTGGTTTTGACTCAGGTCGTGATCTCACAGTCAGAAGAGTGATCCCCACATTGGGCTCTGCACTTATCATGGAGTCTGCTTGAGATTCTCTCTCTACCTTCTGCCCCTCCCACTTGTGTGCTCTCTCTCTCTCAAATAAACAAATATATCTTTTTAAAAAAATAATTTAAAAATACAATAAAATAAAATGAGCCCAACAACAAAGGATGATCTTAAAGTATGGGACTTAGAAACCAAACTCAATACACACAGGGTCCTATATAGAACCAGATACCACTCAGCTCAGGTTCTGGTTGGAAAGAAGAATACATTCCACTCCTTAAAACCAACACAATCTATTTAGATGGAAATTAAGGGAACTGTATTGATAAAGATGGTTTAAGGGGTGCCTGGGTAGCTTAGTAGGTTAAGTATCCAACTCTTGATTTTTGGCTCAAATCATGATCTCAGCATCATGAGCTCAAGCCCCACATCCAGCTCCATACTCAGTGGGGAGTCTGCTTGAGATTCTCTCCCTCTCCCTTTGCCCCTCTGCCCTCTCTAAAATAAAGAAATGAATCTTTAAAAAGTATTTTTTCTGAAAAGTTGTTGTCTTAGACTTCTAAATAAAAGTGGATTCTCCTTCATGATTTTCTCCCTTTCCTTCCCACCCCACTGAAATTCCAGTAATGGAATAAAAAAATGTACCAAACCAAAAGAACAAATAGAGTGGAAGAAGAGAGAACAAAGGGATGGAGTTGGAGGGATATTGAAAACAGGGCAATTAAAACCCACAAACTGAACAATAAGAACTTCATTTTTCTTCTTCTACCTGACCCAAAACAATAGTAGCCAGACAACTTACCATCCCTTCATCTCACCCCACTTGAAAGCAGATTTTTCCCTAGGGAAGCTGAAAAACACAGACCTTTTGAGACATATAGGGAGCCCCAACAAAACTGCCTCCTCATTATCTCATCATCCTCGAATGAAACCCACCAGTGAAAACCCCCCTCCCCACAACACATAGTTTCCAGCCTGCCTTCTAGTTCCTTACTCTCGGTTATATCTGGAAAGCCAAATTCCTCAGTTATTATAGCAGATTTCTGGCATGAAAGACACCAAGACAGAAAAGGAGGATCTAAAGGATATAGAGTCAACAAATGAAAAAGAAAATATTTTTTTAATCTGTAGAATATATCTTTAGATAGCTAAGTGAAGATATTGCCATTTGTGAAACTCAAATAAGATGCTAATAAAAAAGTATCAGTCAACACACAATAAAAAGCTATCGTTTAATGTTTAACTGAAATTAAGATTTTGATAAAAAGGCTAGATGATAAATTTCATGAACTTATCTGGCAAGTAGAATAATAGAATTTACACAGAAAGTAGAACAATTGGGGTCCCTGGGTGGCTCAGTTGGTTAAGCAATTGACTCTTGATTTGGGCTCAGGCCAGATCTCAGGGTTATGAGATCAAGCCCTGTGTCATACTTAAACTTGGCGTGGAGCCTGCTTAAGATTCTCTCTCTCCCTCTACCTCTGCCCCCACCCTCTAAAAGAAAGAAAAAAGAAAGAAAGAAAGAAAGAAAGAAAGAAAGAAAGAAAGAAAGAAAGAAAGAGAAAAAAGAAAGAAAGAAGAAAGAAAGAAAAAGAAAGAAAGAAAGAAAGAAAGAAAGAAGAAAGAAAGAAAGAAAGAAAGAAAGAAAGAAAGAAAGAAAGAAAGAAAGAACAATTTTCTAAAGACATGGTAAATGGGAAGAAAAATAAAACAAAATTAGATAATGCAAGGGAGCCTATTATCATATTAATATGAATTCCAGAATTAAACAAAAGACACAAAAAATGGTAGGATTATCAAGGTCATGGTACAAGCAGATAGTCCATAACTGAAGACATGGGTTCTCTAAGTGACAAATACAGTGAATAATAAGAGATTCAATTGAAGTCATATCATCATGAAAAATCTGAACATCTGGGATAAATGAAGACTCTAAACATTTGCAGAGAAAGAGAAAATATGTCATATACAAATATTGGAAATAAGAGTGGCAACAATTGAATGCCTCCAAATTTCTAAAGGTCATTATTTGTAATCTAAAATTCTGTACTAACTCTAGCAATCAATCAAGTACAAGATTAAAATAAAGACATTTGCTAACATGGAAATGTTCAAATAAGCAAACCTCCCATGCACATGTTTGATGAGAAGCTATTCAATGTTTCAATAAAAGAGAGAGGAAGATGTGAGCTCCAGAAAGATTTAATAAAAAAAATAAAGTGAAGGAAATTCTCAAATAGATGGTGAAAGGAAGACTAATGATGATAGCAGTATGGAAGCCAAAGATCAACCATTTTAGATGGAATAGGAAGATAAAAGATTGTAGGGAGATTTTCAGAATGAAAAAAAATGGAACAGATTATTTTATTATTGAATCATTTGTAAACAAAATATTGCTATTTTTAATAGATTAGTGAGAGGATTTGGGGAAAAAATTGAGAGAAGTCTATCAAAAGCTAATCAAAAGTAAAAACAGAGGCAACTGTGGGTGCCAGAGGTGAGAGGACATTAAAATGGGTAATGGGAGTTAAAAGGCACAGAATTCCATCATGGTGATTAGAACTAACATTCTCTGTGGCATATTTGAAAGTTGCTAAGAGGGTAAATGTTAAATGTTCTCATCACCAGAAAAAGAAAATGTAACCTGGATATGGTGATAGATGTTAATTAGACTTATTGTGATTGTATATATACATATATATCACATATATGTGTGTGTGTGTGTGTGTATCACATATATTGTGATTGTTTCACAATATATACAAATGTTGAATCATTTCACCTGAAACTAATATAATGCTACATGCCAATTATACCTCAATAAAAATATGAAAAAAATCAGAGGCAACTATTAACTCTAAGAAAAACAAAAATTATATAAAATGCAACCATAATATACTACCTTTCTCAGCAACAAATGACATTTATAAGTTGAAACAGTGTAAACACCAACTCTTGACTGAATCAAAAATTGTGATAGATTAGATAGATTGCAGAGAGAAGGAGTGGAAAGAAAATAAGGAGAGAAGTATAAGACAGAGAAATTCTCAACTGCCTTGCAGGAAGTCAAAAAAAATGTTAAGAGAAAACAACATTTGAATATTATTTGAGATGTGGAGGTATATATCTGAAATAATTTCTAAAAAAAATTTAAAGTGATTATTTCTGGGGGTTGAAAGTAGATAAAAAAATGTTGAACAGATGGCCACTTTTTTGTTATAAGTGTTGAAGCTACTTGAGTTTTTTTTAACATATACATATACAACTTCCATAGAAATTATTTTTTTAACTGTGAGGAAGGAATAAGAAAGGTCATTGGCTTATGTGACCCACTATCTATTAACAAATATTCACAGATGCAAAATTGTTCTTGTTGAAATGGTGCCCAGTTCAAGAGATTCTTGAAGGAAACCATATCCCACTTGAATAGATGTCTAAAGACTAAACAAGTTTGGAACCAAAAATCAAAAACATACTTAGTTCCCTAGAAATCAGACTCGAATCAAATAAATAAAATATCAAGTTCACTTCATAGTCAGGTCAAAAAAATATATATATATATAGCAGTCTTTCAGTTTTAATCTTCTTTGATCATTTGTATATGTGTATATAAACTTTAAATAATTTTGATTAAATATGAACATTGCAAGCCAATTATTGGTCTTTCTTTCTTTTAAGGTAAATTGTCAGTTAAATTTGAATTTCAGATAAACAACAGACTTTTTAAAAAATAAGTATATCCCAGGGATCCCTGGGTGGCTCAGCGGTTTGATGCCTGCCTTCGGCCCAGGGTGTGACCCTGGAGACCCAGAATCAAGTCTCACATCAGGCTCCCTATGTGGAGTCTGCTTCTCCCTCTGCCTGTGTCTCGGCCTCTCTCTCTCTCTCTCTCTCTCTCCCTGTGTCTCTCATGAATAAATAAATAAATTCTTTTTTTAAAAAAGTATATCCCAAATATTCCATGGGATATACTTACATTAAAAATTATTCATTGTTTGTCTTAAATTCAGACTTAACTGGGCATCCTGTATTTTTATTTGCTAAGTCTGACAACCCTATTTTAAGAGTTGAACTCATCTCACATCTGCCTCTGAGTCAGTCTAAACCACAGCTGCTGTTTTTCATCACATGCTCCCTCTCCACCATTCTCAGGTCCATCTTGGGCCATGATTTCTTTGTGCCTGATTACCCTAGAACTTCCAAGGCTCTTTTCAACCTGAATAAAGTACAGCCTATGCTGTGCTGCCCTCAGCCAAAGGTTGATACAGAGCTGGTGGTGTTTCCCTCTGCTGTCTGTGCCTTGACACTTGCCAACTCTACTCACATAGATTCTGTACCTTTGAAAAAGACTTGGTAACACTTGACACAGAATACTAAATATGATTTAGAATAATATAGGAAAAAGGAAAGCCTTTGCATGTGACCTTCTCATGGAAAGCTCTAGTTCCTACTTCATTTCCTTCTTCTGTGGCACATTACTATCACGTCTTCTGGGCAGTGAAACCATATTCATTAGTCCTCTAGAATGACTTCCCTCCTGCCTTTTAGGAGAGCTCAATTCCTACCCACAGGGGTAGGCCTTACCTTTCACCTATCAGTGGAATTTATCAGGATTAAGAATCCTCCAGCAGTGATAGAAATGTTTTATATCTTGACAATGGCGGTGATTACACTATGCACATATTTGTCAAGATTTATGAACTGTACACCTAGAATATATGCATTTAATGATATATTAATGATACCTCTATGAAATGGATTTTTGAAAAATATCCCCTAGCAGTATTTTTACTAAAGCATGAGTTAATCATTCTGGAATCTAAAATAACACTACAGGGATTTCAGAGCACATACCAGGATTTTGCATTCCAAGTTTGATTTAATTCAAGTTCTGGCCACTGGTGTGAAGTAAAGAAATGCCTCCTTTTGTTTCTTGTAGTAGTCAGCTTATTGTGAGTACTTTTAAACACAACTCAGGCAGCCCGGGTGGCTCAAGGGTTTAGCACTGACTTCAGCCCAGGGCGTGATTCTGGAGACCCAGGAGTGAGTTCCATGTCGGGCTCCCTGTGTGGAGCCTGCTTCTCCCTCTGCCTGTGTCTCTGCCTCTCTCTCTGTCTCTGTGTCTCTCATGAATAAATAAATAAAATCTTTTTTTTTAATTTTTTTAAATAAATAAATAAAATACATCCCAAACACACACGGACACATGCATCATCTTAGAGATGGTATGATCCACCTAAGTATCTTATGAAAAGCAAAATTATTTAATAATCAACTGTCTATGTGACCAAGAGATATGTACAAGATATCATTTTGTAGAACAGGTTAATCAATACAAAAGTATTGGCCTCTCTATACAAATTCTCTCACATGTGAGACAATATTAAAAATTATTAAACGGGAGGGATGGGGTATGGGGGGGTGGAGATGTTTAATGCTGCTTTAGAGGAATTGTCTTGGCTTCCAGGATCTTTCTACTCAACAAAAGAAATATTCCATTTTCAGCTCAAACCCTAGCAGGAAATTATTCTTCCCAAAAAGGGGGGAAACAGCTGAAAAACTCCTCACTACTCCACAGCCCAGAAAACACAAACAGGACAAAGAGGCCGGAAGAGCCTGAGCTCCACCCAGAGAAAAAGCCATTTCTGGATAAGGAATAATTTAGGGCCAGACATTTTGCAGATAATGTAGGAGGAAAGCAAGCCTCTTAAGCAAACAGTAGGTACTTAACATGACCTTTTTGAAAGCATGTAAACAAACTCCAACAACTTTCTATAAATTCTAATAAATAAATCTCTTGATACTAAAGAGAGAGAAGAAAGAACGAAGAAATAAAATAATCTAATACCAAACCAAAACAGAGCAAAGGGTCCACAGTAAGCAGAATATCAACAAAAACAAATAAAATTATGATCACCATCAGAATAGTGAGAGTAATATTGACAACTGTCTTAAATAGTCACTGTGTGCCTAGGACCATTCCGGAGTGTTTTATATGCATTTAATCCTCACAACAGCCTATGAGCTACAACTGTTTTAGTCCTACTTTTTTATGAGCTAGAAACTGAGTCATTTTGACAAAACCACACTGCAAGTGAGTTACAGAGTCCAGATATGAATCCATTTTCCTCTGTTTGAAAATCCTTAACTCTTGGCCACTAAGCTCTAGCTCGTTGCTACTGAAAGTATGTTCCATACACCCACATCAGCATGAGTGTCACTCTGGACCTTGTTAAAATGCAGAATCTCAGGTGGCACCCCCAGACCTACTTAATCAAATCTGTATTTCAACAAAATCACTGGGTGATTCTATGCATACTAAAGTCTGAAAAGCATTGCTCTAGTCCCTTTCTGAAGACAAATAATTCTTAATCTTATCTGATTCAGATTTATCACCAATTCCTTCATGAGAATGTGTAAGAAATGAATATCAGAATCTATTGTATAGGATTCATAATTATTTAAAATAAACTATGGTCTTTTTTATCAATATGTGAAACACATATTGCTTAGTTAGGTTCTTTCAGGTTGCAGGTACTAGGTGTGCTTTTAAGCTTTTCCACTAAGCACCCCTAACAGCTGAGCCTACACCTCAAGAGGTTTGGGGGCCATGCCCTTTTTTCTATCTCTTTTCCTTACCTTTTTTTTTTTTGGTGAATAATTTCACTGAGTTATAATTTCATAGTATTAGATTCACTTTGTTACATTTACAATTCAATGATTCTTAATAAACTCACTGAATTTCTTGAGTTCTACCACCACCACCATGATCCAGTTTTAGAATATTTTCATCACCCCAGGAAGATCCCTCATATCTATTTACAGTTAATGCCCTTTCTCACCACAGCCCCTACTCAATGAGTTGATTATCTGTGGAATTGACTAACAGTCCTATGGGGCTACTCTAAAATTTGCCTACTCAACATTTTATATAATTGGAATCATACAATATGTGATTTTTTTTTCATCTGGCTTTTTCCATTGAGTGCAATCTTTTTTTTAAAAAAAGATTTTATTTATTTATTCATGAGAGACACAGAGAGAGAGAGAGAGAGGCAGAGACACAGACAGAGGGAGAAGCAGGCTCCACGCAGGGAGCTCGATGTGGGACTCAATCCCGGGACTCCAGGATCATAGCCTGAGCCAAAGGCAGACACTCAACTGCTGAGCCACCCAGGCAGGCGTCCCACTGAGTGCAATCTTTTTGAGTTTTACTCATACTGTAGCATATAGTAGTACTTGATTCTTTTAATCCTTGAATTGTCCATTGTATGGAGACAAAGCCCTTTTTTTAAAAAAAGTGTGAAGCCTCAATATTTATCTTTAAAATTCATTCAAGTGTTGCACATGTCTGTGTTGGCCTTAATAAAGAAATGTCATAAATAACATGTTAGTTTCCTCGAAATTTTTTAAAATTAAATTGTTGCCCTAGCTCACTTTTGACTCTCTTAATTGAGACCCATAAACTTGGGTGATGGTCATTACTTATAGGATAGAAAGAAAAGTGTTGTCATAAAAGTCTTTAATAATATAAGTCCTTAGTCATCCCCAAACTAATCTTCCTGTAATTTGCTTCAAGTCCCAAGATACAGATATTCAGCAGATACTGGTATAAAGAGATAGCAGAATGAGATGGACTGATACGACAATTATAGCCAAGATTTTGAGGACTAGAACGCTGAAAAAAAATAACATCCCCCCCTTAAAAAATATTGCTTTAAAAAAGACCTTTTCCTGCTATAAAGAATAAGAAGCTACCCTACACTCTAATACCCAAAAGTTTACTCTTAAAAAGAAGTTCTTCCTGTGTGTTCTAAAGTTTTCCTTGTTGACTTTGTCAAATTTTGGAATAGCCCCATAGGACTGTTAGTCAAATCCATAGATAATTAACTGTTTTCCTTAGCTGAGATTATATGAAAGCACCATCAACTCACCTAGAGCAAAGATCTTGATTTATAACATCATTTTCCAATAAAATAACTAGAGTTTCTTAGAGATATAGCTGATTCTAGGACTGGGGCAGGAAATATACAAGATGATCCAGGAGCTTCTTGTAGTATAAGAAAGTAAGAAAGTGCTAAAAAAAAATAATAATAATGAGGATATGTCAAAGGAATAGAAGAGTCGACCTGAAAGAGCTCCCAAAGACCAAAGATGGAATAATTTTTTTAAAAGATTTATTTATTTATTCATGATAGGCAAAGAGGGGGGAGAGAGAGAGAGAGAGAGAGAGAGAGAGAGAGAGAGGCAGAGACACGGACAGAGGGAAAAGCAAGCTCCACGCTGGGAACCCGACACGGGACTCAATCCCAGGACTCAAGGATCATGCCCTGGGCCAAAGGCAGGCACTAAACCGCTGAGCCACCCAGGGATCCCCAAGATGGAACAATTTAAGAAACAAAATAAATAATGTAGCATCGAATTAAAATCCAAAATGTAAAAGAAACATCCATGAGACCATATTGATGTAAATAAATTACTGAATGAATAAACAAATGGATAAAAGGCAATTTCCAGGATAGACACACTCTAAATGTTGTATGTAGATACTCCTCCCTTAAGGAAATAGAACTTAACCCCCATCCATTGAGCATAGGCTGCATTTAGTGGCTTGCTGCCAATGAGTAGAGTATGTAGAAAGAGAAAACAGTTATTTTACAAAGTCATACCTTGGCCGGGTGATCAAGTTTAACATCATTATCACCCCACCCCCCAAAAAACAGAACTTTAGTCTAAATGTGAAAAAAACATCAGACAAACCCAAACTGAGGAACGTTCTACAAAATACCTGACCAGTACTCCTGAAAACAAGGAATGTCTGAATGTCTGAGAACTATCATAGCCAAGAGGGGCCCAAAGAAATGTGGCAACTAAATGTCATGTAGTACCCTCAATGGGATCTAGAACAGAAATAGGACTTTAGAGAAAAACTAGTGAAATCTAAATAAAGTATAGAGTTTTGTTTATAGTCATGTACTGATGTCAGTTCCTTAGTTGTGACAAATGCATCATAGTAATTTAATATAACAAGATGCTAACATTAGGGCAAAATGGTTATGGGGTATACAGGAACTTTCTCTACTTTCTTTGTAACTTGACTATAAATCTGTACTATTCTAAAACAAAACATTAATTTAAAAATAAAACAAATGTGAGTACTATCCAGAGTTATTTCAGAAATCTCTATACAGAGAAATATGCAATAAATTAGCCTAACTAACTACAGGCAATCGATGATTATCTGAATAGGATCTCCTACATTCTTTTTAAGGAGTCATGCACTGCCCAGACTGATGTCATCTATAGCCAAAGACTCTGAGCTACAAAATGATGACTCATGAATCTACACAGTTACCTATCCCCAGCTCCTACTCAAATACCTAAAGCCTGGTTATGTTTCTGTGTACCTGTCTCCCAGGCTCCTCAAATATATGTGATAATAAACATACACATATATACACTATGTGTATAACTGTTGGCTATTATAATAGTGGTTCAAATAACCAACACAAACTCAACCTTTTGGCTGGCCCTAGTGATTTTCTCAGCCTCTAAAATGGATGAACACATGTTATAAACCATATGTGGGAAAGGTCCACTGGCAAACAACCTGGTCACTCCTCAATGGTCAGGGCAGTCCTTGGGAGCAATCATTCAAAATAAACTGAAGCTCTGTGTGTGTGTGTGTGTGTGTGTGTGTGTGTGTGAGAGAGAGAGAGAGAGAGAGAGAGAGAGAGAGAGACAGAGACAGAGACAGAGAGAGAGAGAGAGACTAGTGACTTTTCCCTACACAAGCCCAACCACCAGTGAAACAAAAATAAAATAATTACTTTTAAGGAGACTGAGGGAACAGCCTTTAGAATGATAACACCCAGAGTGGAAAACAGAGCCTTTCTACCAAACACACTTATCCTGGGGCCCTTGTGGAACAAGGTGATGGATTAAGTGCAAAGAACTTGTTCTCAAGCCAGACACCAAATTAACTTCTTATTACGACATAGCTCTTGTACTTTCCCAGATCTCCCTGATCTTAAATTAGCTGAACAAGATCAAAACATCCTTAATATAAACTGAATGATCATTTGTGAACAAATCTCTAAAAGCATAGTAATCAGCATGATGTTTTGAAAAAGTACTGAAATCAGAATTAAGGGAGGAGTGTTCTGGCACCAGTTGTAGCTCTTCATAGAACATTAGGTGGGTTATTCCACCTCTGTGACCCCCTTTTCTTTCCTAAAAAAACAGGGCAGAGTGAAGAGTTGGGCCACATTGTCTCTAAGGTCCCTTCAGGGGCTAAATCATATCATTCTAAGTGTATTACTGGAATAATAATAATGTTATAATGGCTACTCCTGTGTTGTATTTGCTGTGTCCGGCATGCTCTCTATACCTTTTGAGTATTATCTCATTGAATCCTCAAAACGACTATATAAACTAGGTATTACTATTCCCATTCTCAACTGAGGAACTGAAGCACAGAGAATTTAAAGGTCCCAGGCTACCCTTACTGTCCATGACCCCAAGGGCACAGTTCCGATATGTTGTGTACTTCTGTTAACAGAGTGTCTTAAAATCAATGACTGCCTACACCTGAACTCTGGCAATTCAAGTTCAGAGTCCGTAGGCTTGGCCCCTACCTACACCAGTGGCTCACTCAGGGTGGTCACCAGACCAGAAATGTCAGCATCACCTGTGAACTTAGCAGACATGCAAATTCCTGACCCCAGTCCAGACCACAGAAATCAGAAGCTCTGGGACTTGGACCAAACAATCTCTCCGAACAAGCCCTCTGGGTGATTCTGATATGATCCAGAGTTTGAAAA
Organism: Vulpes vulpes; assembly: GCF_048418805.1. NCBI lineage: Eukaryota > Metazoa > Chordata > Mammalia > Carnivora > Canidae > Vulpes > Vulpes vulpes. Next base: position 63,936,559 of record NC_132790.1, on the reverse strand, counting down.
CTACCGCTTGATTCTTAGCAGATGTGATGGTGGAAACCAGGAAGTAGAAAGTGGTGGCTGAAGCATTCTCAAAGGTCAACTACTCAGGTGAACTAAGGGTCCCTTATGCTGAGAAAAAAGTGCCATAAGAAAACCTACAAAAGCAGGTCACCTTTGTAGGCTGGTTACCTTTAGAAGATATCATCTTCCTTTAATATAGCACTTCAGTGAACAAAGAATAAGAAGAAAATCCTCTCTTTTTTTCCTAAAAATATTGTGCATGACCATTTTTTTGCAGGTTGAGGTATCTTGAAGGGCACATCTCTGAGTTTCCAAAATATGAGCCATGGACTGCGATTTGACTCCACAGGAGAGATCCAGCTGGAGTCATCAACGGATGCTTTGATGTCGTTACCTCCAGCAGACAGTCTCCCCTTCTCAGACACAGCACCTGATGTTCAGAAATTAGTGGAAAACATCTTACAATTCTCTTTTTGTTCTTTGGGCCCAATGCTGTTGATTTGGTGGCTTTTTTCTAAGAGGTACACCAGATTGTCAGCTTGCTTTCTTTAAAAAAAAATCTCCAGGCTAACATATTCAAATTGCCGAACCAATGGTATCATGGGAGACCATTATAAAATCCTCTCCGAGTTAAGTCTGCATGCCTCAAAGAGCAAAAAATTAATATACTGTCGTTACACAGTTGAGAGGGGAAATTAATTTATACAGAAACCTTTTCTAAGGCATGTTCAGACTGCCCGGATACTGCTCCAAATGGGAGCATTATCTGCCTTCCCAAAATAATACACCATATGCCCTAATCTGGCAGACACAAAGATAATTACATGACTCTGGCAGAGCCAATATGCTTGCTAATAAATGGGAAAATGAGGACAATGCAAATCAAAGTTAAGTTCAATGGTTATTCAGAATTGTGATAGGAAAGCTACCTGCTACAATTAAACATTATGACAAGCAGAAAACAGGTCTCTTTGCATACATTAAAAGACCCAAAGCTGCTCTGAGAGACCTATTTATACTGAGGAATACTAACGGAGGAAGTGGACTTGTTTGCGGGCATGTGTGGAGCCTCATACCACTCCAAGCCATAAGGTAACTCCCCTTCTAATAATCTGCTTTCACAGGGATTCAATGGGAGTTCTTAAAAAACCAAAGCTCAAAATGTCAACTTCCACACAATTACCTGCAGTTTTAAAGCAAAGCAAAGTGAATGCAAAATGTGGTCTGGATCTTGGATTTGCATTGACACAAATCTACTTCTGATGTCATGGCCCCAAATCAAGGAGGGCTCTAGCCCATAGTCAAAGATCATCTTCGATCTCTCCATCTCTCTCTTTTGTAGGCGAGTGATCTTTTTTCTTCATTATTTTCTCATAAGGCAATTTTAAATTCTTGTGTCTAAGCTCCTTGGTCCTGGCATGCACTAGAAAGTGTCAACCAACTGAAATTATCAAGCCTGACTCCACAGAATGATGGATGAAAGATGGGGATACTCACCCACCCCCAAAATGCTACTTCTTTTGCCTTGGCAAAAATTCAACTTATGTTGGGGAAAATTCTTCTCCTGGAATTTTTATCTTTATCTTCCCCCCACCAATATGCCTCTTGCCCCAGCCGGTGTGCCTTCCTATCTAGATAGAAGAAAGAACACTGCCCCGATGATGAGAGTCACATTGGCTTGAGGGACCTAGAACTACCCAGAGGGGTTATATACCAATGGGGTGAGATGTGGGGACATGGCAGGTCCTGTGTGAGGGGCTTGGGCTTAGAAGCCCCTCTTGGTAGCACAGGGGAAAATCAGACACTAGAAACAGGAACCCTTGGAGAAAGAGTCCCTTCTAGAATGCTAACAAATAAAGTCCCGCAAGTCACTCTTGCCAATTAAATTCCAGGAGAAAGACAGTGACAGATGTGGGGGTGCCAGCAGATTTGAGCTCTGTCAGTACAAATACCTTCACAAGGGAGCTTGCATTGTACAGAGGAAGGCAGCAGTGGTGAAATATTTACATATTTATAAATATCTAGACATTAACAAGCTTGCCAGATTCATTCCATGCATTCTAAGGAGTAGTCCCAGGAAAAGAGAGGAGAGAGACATCTAGTCCTTGATAAAAGGGTGACCACAGCTTTAGGAAACCAGGCAGAGGCTAACAAGGATCTCCACTCCAGGAAGATACCCTTTCACTATCATTGCTTCAGGGCTAACCTTTGAAAATCATAGAAGAGATCATTACAAACCCAGACATTTATGTAACACATCTCCTAAAGCATTTTCCACACTACTCCCAAAAGATGACGAGGGGGAAGGATGCTTCATTGTCAACTGAACTTAGGAAATGTTTTATCCTTCGAGACTCAAAGTGTCCACTGGCTTAGCAAAGGCTCTGAAAAGTCCTGCAATTAAGGTAGCTGTTAAATGTTTAAGCGAACATTTCCCTAATTTCTTTGGTCATAAGAATCCTTTTATTCACTACTACCTACATCTTGTGCAATCCAAATTATCCCTCATCGCACTATGTAAAGTAGTCAAATTTAATTAGGAAAAGTTTCATTCACTCATACAGTATTTTAATGTTGAATTAAACAATAGTGAATTTATTTTCCCACAGTTTAGACTAAGACAAGTTCATCTGAGAAGAAAGAAAAAAGGAACTGGATTGAACTATCAGGTTCTGTTTGATTTAAATCTTTTTTTATTTATCATTCTTATGCCGGAGGCTAAGGTCAGACTTCTTTCTATAAAGACAAACATAAAAGGCACAACCACACTTCAGGTCATTTTCTGACACTCTAAAACAATAATAGAAGGATTGAGGACAGTTCATGGGGGAAGAGGTGCAGGGAATATTTCTGAGAAATGACTGATTTTGATTGATTTCTGGTCTAGCTTGTCTGCTTGCTGTGGTGTGGAACAAGATACTTAAATTTTTTTTATAAAAAAGAGTTGCTGAGCTACTCACTCAGATTCATTTCCACTTACAACAAATTCTGAATGTGGAACTTTCAAAATTAGTCCTCTCCACTGCCCCCACCCCAGTCCCATCTAGAGCTAACATACATATTAGCAACCCAATGGGATTCATCTGCTTTTACCTGCCAGCTCTAGGCTAGTTAGTTGTACACTAAGACTGGCCCTAAGTCCAGACTGAAATGTAGAGAGACTTCCTTGCTGAGGCAGGAATGACCTTTGTGCCCTCAATTTCCCTCAGTATCAGTCAGCTATTGCTACAATGATGCAACATAACAAAGTACCCCAAAACTCAGTGGCTTCAACAAAAACAGGTATTTTTTTCACTCACAGTTCTCTGGGGTGGTTCACTCTGCTTCTAGTGGTCTGGCTTGGCTCTAAGCTGTGGATGGGGCTCAGGTCTCTTTATTCTAGGTCCCAGGCTGAAGCAGCAGTGAGTGGGTAGACATTCTTTCCTTAGAGTGTATTCTGTAAGAGAGTATACCCAATAACACAAGCACATTTAAAGTCTCTGTTTGTATCATTTCTGCTAACATTCACCCAGCCAAAGAAAGTCATGCAGCAAAGCCCAACATCAACAGAGTGGGAAAGTGAGGGGGAGGTGAGTGAAAACTTGCTGAACCATAGTTCAAACCATATCATGCATCTCTTCCCTTGCTTCTCCTTGCTCTACATTTCTTGAGGTTCACCCACCCCTAACTGCTGGTCTGGCTTTCAGCAGCCTGGATGATTTTGATCACTTGTCCACTGCCTGCTTTGTAACTTTCCAGAGGTCTTCTAGAATGTCAGCTGAATGGACAAGGCTGGAGGGGAGAGACATAGGAGGCAAAAACAGATCAAGTGGGATGAGTAGCAAAAGGAAGCTGGACTGAAGCCAGGGTGAGTATGAGCCCTTATCATAGAAAGTAGCAAGAGTAACATGGCAAAGCTCAATTCCACCTTCCAGCCTGAAGGGTCCTCACACATAATAAGAGATGAACCACTGAGATTCAGACCCTGAAACAGGATGGAAGCCAGAGAGGCAAGGAGATTCAGCAGGTTCTCCTGGCAGGTTTCCACTTGGCCATCAGAGTCTTATTTTGGACTGTCCCAGGCTAAATTTGTTATTGTGACCTATTGTCCTACACAGGCCCAGGCACCCTCCCCGAGGGCAACAAGCTAGTGGTGGTCCTCCTTAATTCCTCACTCACCTCTAGGCAAGTACAAAAAGTGCTTTTGAGTCCCATGCTCCAGCCTCAGCTTAGCCTTCCCTGTGATTAGGAGACCCACCCCAGCACTCTTGCAAATGATTTCCACTTTACACCAAAGCCAGAGGTTCCCAGACTTCGCTTTACATTGGAATCACCCAGAGATCTTCAAAAAGTAGCCCCTCCCCCCAGGCATTCTGATTTAATTGATCTGAGGTGCAACCAGCTCCTCAGATTATTCTCATAGGCGCCCAAATTTAGGATCCTCTGGTCTGAAGACCTAATCCAGGCAATCAGACTATCATGAAAGTTCATTTCAAATCTGCCACACAGCTTTGGACGGGCAGAAGGTGACTGAGTTGGTGTGTAGAAACCAGAGAGACTCCAGTAACTCTGCATTAGAAAACACAAGTCCATAATCCCTAATTCTGAAACCCCCAAAACTCTGAAAACTGAAAGTTTTCTCAACACACAATGGCAGCAAAACCTGACCTGACTTGAACTCACTTGGTGGCAAGACTTGACTATTTATAGTCTTTATTCATTCTACTTAGTGTGAATATTCATGCATTTTGCCAAGAAAATATTAATGTGTTTAATTACAGAGTGCTTTCCCAGGCCCTTCTGGAGTTGTTACATAACACAGGGTATGCGTACCTTTCTATATTCTGGAAATTTCTGAATTCAGAAAACAAATGTGTGGTCCCAAGGGTTTAGGCTAAAGGAATATGGGCTTATAGAAGGAATCTATGTTATTACTCTTCAGATATAAAGAGCAGAGAGGAAAAGAAAGGGGTACAAGAGAGTAAAATGACCAAACTACATGGCCCTTGTGTGACTTACTTGTAAGTGTCCCATCTGGGTGGATTAATTAGAGAATCTGAATAAACACAGCACTTCAGTAGTGCTCACAGCTTGACAAGCAGGTCACAGGCTGGATTTTACCCTCACTTGCTAACCTTGGCCAGATTCTTTTGTGCAGTGCACAAACTATACAGCCATGCAGGTGGCCTTGCCAAATAATTTTGGTAACAGCTGGAACCTAAGGTACAGAAATGGGCAAAGCTTTTCCTAAGTGCAAGGATGTCTAATATTCAATTTTTAGTTGTCTCTATTAATGAAATGAAGTTGTCTCTGCCTCCCATACCTATAACATAGTCTACCACACAAAAGCTTTGGGGTGAAGTTCACAGGCATGCCTACATTTGCATGGGACAGCATGCATGAGATCCTCAGAGTTCACAAGATGGGACATTGGACCTTATACAAACTATTTAATAAGATTCAAGCTCATTTCATCCAACTATTAAAGTACAGTGTCTAGTCTGGGCTACAGAAACATTTCACTGAACATGAAAATGAATGGAAAAGGAAGGAAGCTAGAAGCGATTAGGTCGCTTGCTTAAGTAAAAGTAGTTTAAAAGTGGCAAAGCCAGTTATTCAACCAACATCTCTCTGATGTCAAAGCCAATGCTCATAACCACCACTCTACTCTGTGCCTGCAGCACTTGGCATGGTGTCTGGCATATACGTGCTCAAAGGCTTTTGGCAAAAGCAAAAATGGTACCACTCAGCACTGCATATGCAGAGAGCTTATTAAAGCTATGCCTTAAAATTAAACCATAACAAACACCCTACCAGACTAACAGAAGCATGTGAAACACTTGGCTAATTCCTATATCCCTACCTGCCTTGTTCACACTTCTATCAACTCTATAATACAAATGTACCCACAATTTCAGGGTATTTTAAGGAGAAGCATTTTGTTTGGGGCATTTCATTTGTAGAATTCATTAAACTATGTCACCAGTAGCTATATAGAACCTAAAAACACTCTCACATACTAGGCAAAGCTGAAAATATTCATTCACAACATTGTTTCTCTGCAAAGGTGGTTTCCATTACCCACACTCTGATGAATATGCAACAGATCACAAGAAAATCAGCCAATCAGGAACCAGCAGTGTCCTGACCGGGTTGCCAGGCACATAAAGCAGCTGTCTACTTAAACTCCTATCAGAACTCAGTAACCAAACTGGAATGGTGATGGATACAGCGCTTAATAAGCAACATAGATAACATCATCTTCTTGCTGCTGTGCTGGTTGTGTTCTGTTCCTGGATCTGGAGCTAGCCACATAGGTGTATTAAGTTTGTGAAAAGATGCTGGGTGGTACATTTATGATATATACACTTTTCTGATTATATACCATTTGTCAATAAAAAGTTTCTTAAAAAAAATTATCCAGTCTGCACAATATAGACAAATAAAAAGAAAAAAACTGAGAAAAGGTGTTATGTTCTTTCCCAGGTACAGGGTTGTTAATGGAAGTGGATGCCCTGGTGGAGACTGTTTCCCAGAGTCACTTGCTTGAATTCCCCCTCACACACCCTCAAATAGTAATGCCTAGAAGACAATGGGAAAGGAAGGCAATTTTAGGAGCTTAAAGGACATTATTCATCATTTGCATTTGCCAAGATTTCAGGCAAGCTGAGTGGGTTTCATTTCAGAAACTATGTAATGAAATGCAGAGCTAGTTTTAAGAGTTATTATTTACCAATAAATTAACTCAGGAAGTTGTGTAATGCCCCCATGTGACTTGTTCTCACCAGTTGAACATTAGCAGGTTCAACATGTGTCATTTCTAAGGCCACAGTGGCGAAGATACTGTATACTTTCTCTACTCCCTTTTCCCATCTGCCTAATGGATGAAGAAGATTCCATTTCCCTAGAGCATAGCAAATTAACAAAATAGAAAGCTGCCTACTGAGCAGGAATAACCATATTGGATTTTTAGTGACCTATAAATAAAATTCTGTTTTGTTAAGCCATTGAAATTTCGGAGTTTCCTTGTTAAAACAGCTAGTATTATCCTAACTTATATACCTGCCCCCAAATCCATTCATTTCTTCTTGTCTAATGAAACCCTGGTTTTTGGCTTTTGGTTTTTGGTCTTTTAGATTGACAATGTGTCCACTTAAAAATACTAACCTCCCTATATTTCCTTGCAACTAGTTGTGGCCATGTGGTTTCAGTCCTAGTCAATGAGATATAAATGGAATTTTCTGGTTATAACCTACAAGAAAGCCATTTAAAAGGTTCAACTTTATCTTGTGTGGAGCATCGACATGCTACATGAGGTGCAGCAGCCATTTTACAAGCTTGAAAGCATGTTAAAGATGGCCATGAACACCTCTTATGAAAACCACTGAGTCAAGACCTAGAAAACTACCTCTACCCAAGAAATCCCTCACGTACCTTTTCCTGATCAAAACCCCTTTTCTCTCCCTAGAAGTAACCACTCTCCTGCTCAGTCCTTCTTATTTATGGCATTCCTCAATCCTACATACATCACTCCCAACACACATTTTGCAAGCGTTCCTTTTCAGTGGTATTTGGGTATCCAGAGTAGGAGACACAAATGTCTTCATGGCAATGACAATGGTGTCCTCAGATGTGTATGTCCTCTAATGTATATGTCATCTTCATGAGAGAGAATATTAAGAACCACATGTTGCATGAGCTCTCTTTTCTGCCTCAGTACCTCTTTCTCTTTCTGCCTCCTCTTTGCCCTTAAAACACCTCACCAGAGGGACAAGCTTTCTGTTATGTCATATTCACCTTCTTCCCAACTCTAGCCTCAAGATCAAGCCTTAATAGGGACAAATATTTCTTTCTTTACTAAATAAGAGAAACTCTAGGAAGGCTGGCTTTTGCAATGCTACAAAAAGAACTAAAAGAATTTAGAAAAATCCCCCTTCTCAATAATGCCTAATACTCAAGCTTATCTCTTGCCAAAGAAGTCAAGAACTTAATCTTTCTTGCCTAAATCGCTACCCCTCCAGGCTGGTAGTTCAAGGAGAGTTTAGTAGCTTAAAATACAACCATTTATTCTGCTCATGCATCTGCAGGTCAGCTGGGCAGGTTCTTCTGATCTCAGCTAAGCTCACTCATGCATCTGCAGCCCAGCTGTGGATTGGCTAGTTGGCTCTGCTGATCTCAGTTAGGCTTTCTCTTACGTGCCTGAGGGTCATCTGACTATCAGCTGTTCTACAAAGGCCTTGGCTGTTCCATATGTCTCATCCTCTGACAGGCTAGCCTGGCCATGCTCTCATGGCAATCATAGAGGAATAGGGGAGAAAGCAGAAATGCACCAAAGGATTTCTCTAACCTCTGTATCAAGTCTGCTAAGATTGTATAGACTGATAAAACATGAAGCCCAGTTTCAAGTGATGGGGAAGTTCTCACTTCGGCAGCACATATACTCAAGTGATGGGGAAATTTATGCCCTCCCTCTAGTGAGAGAAACTACAAAGTCATAGTATAAGGGGCACGGATTCAGAGAGGATCAAAGAATTAGTACCATCGATGTAAACAATCTGCCATTGTCCACCAATTCCCAATTGCCCCTGATTTAGGACAATTCCTCAGAACTGCCAGACTGCCTCCCAAGTTTGGATCAAAAGAAAGCCCTGAGGCAGAGAATTGCAGATACTTAGAGTAACACAATGTTGGCAATTACTGGAATGGTGAGTGCTGAAAGAATATGTGTTAGTCTATAGTCCGGTGAGTGGTCCATGATGGAACTGACCTATCAGACTTTCACTCAGGAATTAGTACTGGAGATCTGGATAGATGAGACAGAAAAAGAAAGATACACCAATTAAGAGGACATAGAAAAATGGATTATCTCTGTCTAGTTCTATACTACAATATCTAGAAATAAGCATTTTATAACAAACTCTTTTTTCTTGAAAATACCTAAAAGTATCTCTGTATATATATTGATTGCCAAAAATAAGCAAAATTCTCCATCTCTCCCTGTATCCATGGCCCTTTGCAAAGTGATTTTTAGGTCCTCCAATGAAAAAATATATCCATTTTCATGCCTTTCCTTTTAACATTTCTTATAAGGCAGGTCTACCGGCAATGAGTTCCTTCAAGTTTTGTTTGTCTTAAAAGTCTTTATTTCTCATTCACTTTCAAGGATAATTTCACTGGATACAAAGTTGTAGGTGGCTTTCCTGTTTCCATACCTTAACTGTTTCACTCCACTTTCTTCTTGCTTGCATTATTTGTGAAGAGAAGTCTTATCATTGTTTCTGGATAGGTAAGGTGGGTTTCTTCCTCTGGCTTCTTTTAAGATTTTCTCTTTGTCTTAGATTTTCTGCAATTCTACAATAATATGCTGTGATGTCATTTTTCTGGCATGTACCCTGCATGTTGTTCTCTAAGCTTCTTGAATCTTTGTTTTGGAGCCGGTTAATTTGGGGAAATTCTCAGTCATTGTTATTTCAAATATTTCTTCTGTTCCTTTCCCTCTTTTCCTCCTAATATTCTCATTTTTTTGTTATGTTATGCCATTTGTGTATGTGGATACTCTGTTCCATTTTTTTCCTTCCTTCTTTCTCTTTACTTTCCAACTTGAGAAGTTTCTATTACCATAGCTCCAAGCTCACTGATTTTTCTTTTTGCCTCAAGCACATTCAGTCTACTGATGAACGCATCAAAGTTTTTGTTTGTTTGTTTGTTTGTTTGTTTTGTTTTGTTTTTAAGTACACCCCACATCCCTATGGAGCCCAATGTGGGGCTTGTACTCATGACCATGATGAGATCAAGACCTGAGCTGAAATCAAGTGCCCCCAAAGGCATTCTACATTTCTGTTACCATGTTTTTCATTGCTAACACTTTGTTTTGATGCTTTCTTAGCACTTCTATATCTGTGCTTAAATTATCCATCTGTTCACTTTTTTCATTAGTGTTCTCAGCATATTTATTATAATTATTTTAAAGTTCTGGTATGATCATTCTAAATTTTCTGGTATCTCTGAATATGACACTAGCATTTGTTCTGTATTTTCAGCCTGTAGTTTTGGTATGGCATCTTCCTGACTCCTGGACAACACAATCTTCTTGCTTCTCCAGGCATTCTAAGATGTTTACAACCAATTCTCTGCATTAAAGCTCTCTCTGTTTGGACTATATAGAAAGGTTTATATTTTCCTAGTAGTTATTCACTAGAAGAATAAATGGAGTAGTATCCTCATATGTGATCTCTGGAGCGCTATGCATGGGCAGCAAAAAGAGTTCTCATTAATACAATCGAAGCAAAATATATTCAGAAATATGTAGCTCAGGGAGCAAAGATATAAATGTTGTCATGCAGTACAAATGAGAAAAGGCACCAGAAGTTTTAATTCATGAATTTGCTTGTTCTCTTGTCCAACTCTTAACTATTGTTTAGCCTTAACATGATATACACAGCTATTAAAATTAAATGTGGACCCTATGTCATCTTCTTTAAAAAAATGTTTTTAATTGATGTCTTTCAATAGGTGAATGGATAAACTGTGTACATCTGTGCAATGCAATTCAGCACTAAAAAGAAATAAGCTCTCACCTATTCCGCCTGAAAAAGGAAAAAGACATGGAGGAAACTTGAAGGCATATTACTAAGTGAAAGAATCCAACCTGAGAAGACTGCATACTGTATGATTCCAAGTAGAATGTTATGTACTTGGAAAAGACAGAACTATGGAGATAGTATAAAGATCAGCAGTTGCCAAGGGGTTCGGAGAAAAAGAGGGATGAATAGGCAGAAAAAAGGATTTTTAGGACAGGGAAATTATTCTGTATGATAGTATAGTGAGTACATGTCATTATACATTTCTCAAAACTCATAGAACATCCCACAGAAAGAGTGAACCCTAATATAAACCATAGTCTTTGGTGATAATAATGTGTCAATGTTGGTTCATCAATTGCAACAAATGTACCACTCTGGTGGAGGATGTTAAGTGGGGGGAGGTTGTGCCTATGTGGGGGCAGAGGATATATGGGAACACTCTGTACTTTCCACTCCTGAAACTGCTCTTAAAAAAATAAATTATATTTTTAGAAAATTGTTACACTCTGAGGGAGTTGCACAAAAATGCCCCATTTAGGGATAGAACCTTGATTTATTAATCCACAAAACAACAGGAAAACCAGCATTTTCTCACAATTTCCTCTTTCATGCATTCCTATGAAAGCCAAAGAGTTAAAGCACACCAGAAAGAAAAACCCCTGGTTGAGTTATCCAGCAAGTAGGACTACTCCTTAGGCAGATTTTAAAATCTGTTTTGTAGAAATTAATCCTTCTACAAACATCACAGAAACTGCAAGCTTAACTTGATGTTTCTATAGACAAGGAGAAAAAGGAACGTTACACCAACATTGCATACACCATCTTGGAAGGCAGCCTCTTGCAAACACAATCACATTTGCTTCTTCATGCTGAATCAAGATCACAGAGACATTCAGAAGTGAAATTAAATGAGGGAACAATAACAATATGCTTGAGTAGTTTATTATTTGTGCCAGTCTGGAAAAGTACATTACACTCTAAAGGAAGAAATAATAGTACAGCTGGATAACAGTATATTTATTGTTTATTGCAAGAAAAATGTATTGCTTTAATACCATGAAACTACATTTTATAACTAGTCTTTAAGTCAACAAACAAAAACAAAACTTTCTCTTTTTTACAATCTGACCTTTCTCTAACTGTACTTAATCGATGCTTCTGTCATGGTTAATGCTTGTAAGCAACAGAAGCCAGACTCTGCTTGAATAAGCAAAGGACAATATTCAAAGAATATTAAGCAGGACACAAAACGACTTGGAGGGCTGGAGGACCAGGCTCGAATGAACTCCTAGAAACAGTTCCCAAAACACTGCAGAATTAGGCTGATTAGGAAACTGTTGCCACCAACCAATAATTATGCAGTTTAAACCACTGTCGCATCCATACCAGGAATTCTCTCTCAGAGCCAAACCCTCAAAGAAAAAAAGCGAGTTTACCACATGTATCAGTCAGGGTTTTCCAGAGAGATAGAAAATGCATGTATGTGTATGTGTATATGTGTGTATCTTATCGGCTTAAGAAATGGGCTCATGTGATTGTGGAGTCTTGGTAAGTCCAAAATCTGATGGGGTAAGCTGGCGGAAGAGTTGCAATTCAGGTCCAAGGACTGACTGCTGGCAAAATTCCCTCTTGCTTTGGGGAGTTTAGTCTTTCGTTCTATTCAGGCCTTTAACTGTTTGGATGAGGCCCATACTGGAGAGAAAAATCTGCTTGATTCAAAGTCCACCAATTTAAATGTTAATCTCATCCAAAAAAGAAAAAAAAAAAAAAAACCTCACAGAAAGTCCAGAATAATATCTGGGTATCATGGCTCAGCCAAATTGACACGTAAAATTATCTGTCATGCCATCCCAACACTCTTCTGCCATCAGCTTTGCATCAAAGTTTGGCAAGATTTGGCAAAATTGTGTTTGATTGGCAGAGTGAATCAATGGGGCTCTAGGCAGGAAAGAGATGGCACATTGCAAAGGATAATTGCAGAGTTTTTATTAAGAGGACAGTTTATCTTGATGTGGGAAAGGATGGTGATACAGCCAAGGACTAACCCCGGAGCGGCTGGTTGGGGCGGGGTGGGGGGGGCAGGGAGGGCGGTGGGCAAGGACCATGACAGCATCTACATCTGAAGGGCCAGGGAAAAGGAGCTATTCCTGGAACAGCCTGCAGAGATAGTAGTGATAGTAAACAGTTTTTTGTTTTGTTTCCTTTCATTTCAGAGCTTTGAGGGAATTTATTGAGAGCAGCTTTCATGTACCAGAAGGGTGCTCAACTTTTCTCCTTCACAGGTTCATGGCTGGTGATCCTTTAATTAACCCTAGTTGGTAGGCCACACTGCAATGACCACAGTAGCCACAAAAAGAAATAAAATCACCATGATCATCCCACAAGATGTTGACTTTCTGTCCACCATTTTCACAGACCTGGTTTCAGTATGACGTTTCTCATCGGTATTGTCTACCAGGTTGGCAAGGTCATCAGTTATGTCCATAGCTCTCTGATATTCCTACTGTCTATTCCTGGAACAGTAGCAACAGTTAGAACACTTCCCCGGCACCGATGGAGCTGGAGGAGTCAGTGTTCCACTGCTCTCTCCTCCCTATCCCCAGTCTCCTCTTGTTGCCTCCCATTGGCCAAACCCAACCAGAAGCCAGAGGCAGGGAAACATGGTAATATGGTCCATGCGGTCATCCTCCTGGGGGGCACAGCAGGCAGAGAAGGGTAGAAAATAGATCTGGAGAGACAAACGGAAGAAATCAATGACACTGAGCCTGGGTCACTAGCCACCAGCTGTAAGATGGACTGGGAAGGTGAGAGTCAGGAACACAAGACCCGCCTTCTACCTTCAGGGATAGATTTAAAAGGAGGGAAATTTCCAAACTACAGGAAAGGTGTTCCAATGCTACTGGGTAGACGCAAACAAGACAATTGTCCCCTTTGAATTCCATCAATTGAGTCCATCACAAAGATCACAGACATCTTCAAACAGCCACTGCTGTGGTACACACCTTTCCAATCTTAGAAAAGCTGAAAACAACAAGGACGCCTCCTCACCCACAGGTCTTTCTCTCCTTTTCCAGAACATCCTTTGTCCTGGGACTCCTAACTATTTATATCTTCATGCAGGCCTTCATCTCTGCCCTTGGAGGAGACTGGAAATTCTCTAGCGTTATCTGAAAAAAAAGAAACAAGAAATAAACACACTTGCACAAAAATATAATGTTTCATTTTGGCAAGGACACTCTAAATATATAATTTAGTACCCAAATCTCCGATTTAGTCTTAGAAATATTCAAAGTCAAAGGGCGTTGCCTGAATCGAGGAGAGACTCCAACAGGACATATAGCAGCCTCCTGCTATCCTCGTGGCAACTCAGCTGATGAGTCACCAATCTGTGGTTTTGGGGGCCGTGGAAATTGGCATCAGCTCTTCCTCCAGGTGTTTTCTAAAAATCACACACACCTATGCAAATATAATCTTAAAGTCTAGAGCTTTCATCCCCGAAGCCATCCTTATAAAAATATACCAAGGTCAGAAGTTATTACTGGTACTTAGGGTCAAATCTGCCCTGCAAAGGTATTATCCTCCACTGAAGTTAATATTAATTTTTAGTTGCCAACATTTAAAGATCGGGAAATTCAAAACCAATATCCAGATTGTCAGCTGCTCCTAAATGTTAAGATGCTCTGGGAAAACCAGGCCTGTGTTCTGAAATGATAGCACCCAGAGGGAGCTGAGACACACCTGACTCCTATCTCTAGGACATGGGCTTTTCAAATTACCATTTCTTTTGTCCCCTAGAAACCAAAGCTGACCGTGAGGGACTGACTGTCATCATAATTGACCTTTTGTGTTTCCTGTAGTCAAGTTAGAAAGAAAAATATTTCTCACATATGTCCATATCAAAAAGTGGGAGGAATTAATGATAGACTAAGAAAATCATACGTTTCAAGCAAAGGGGGAGGAAGCTTATTTTTTGATGTGGCCCAGCCCACTTTACTCATTGCTTTTGGCATAGGCCTGAGTGACTTGTGGGGTGGTGATACCTGATATGGCCCGAGCAGACTCCATTAGACCCATGTTGGCCTTTCAGTCCCTTATTTGATTTTACTTGCTTTTCAAACATAAATTTTCTTTTCATCACAAATGCTGCACGTCACCTATAAGAATAGCGACATCCAATTTCATTCATTATCTGATCTGAATTCATTGTCCAATGTACGGAAGGCAATTCCAGAGGCCAGATACTTGACTAAGCACCAGAGATTTAGCAATGACAAAGACCAACATGATCTTGGCCTTCAGGGAGCAACCGCTCTCTGTCCAACTCTTTTCCAGAAGCTAATTGAAGCTACATATTACTATGTAGAGATCTCATTTTTCAGTAAGCAACTTCATAGCTTTTCCATAAGCCTGCACTCAGACCTGGAAAAGCATCCCTGGTATGGTAATAAGGGTTGGTTTCTATAAGAAGTGATCAGACAAGGGCATCTGGATGGCTCAGTGGTTGAGCATCTGCCTTTGGCCTAGGGTGTGATCCCGGGGTCCTGGGATCAAGTCCCGCATCAGGCTCCCTACATGGAGCCTGCTTCTCCCTCTGCCTGTGTCTCTGCCTCTCTCTCTCTCTCTCTGTATCTCTCATGAATAAATAAATTAAATCTTAAAAAAAAAAAAGAGAAGAGATCAGACAAAGATGGAGAGAGGCAAAAATTATTTCCACTGACTAGACTTCAAAGGTTTTTACTATTGTATTGCTCAGGATAGACTGTTGTGTTGTGGTGACAAATGACTCCAAGATCCAGAGGGTTACTTCTTGTTCATGCTACATGTCTCCCAGATCAACAGTGGTGCTTCTCCAGGTCAGCTTCATCCTGGGGCTCAGGCTGACGGATCAGCCTCTACCTGTGACCTGGCCAGTATGCAGCAGTAGGAAAGAACTATGGTAGAACCACACAGTAGCCCTTAGGTCTTCTGCTTGGAAGTCTCGAACATCATCTTCATTTCTCTGGACAATGCAAGTTTCGTGGCCACACCTGAGTTCAATGCAACAGGGGGATATAACCCTCCAGCAGGATGGGTACTACATATCTGCAAGAAATTGATAGTTTCCAACTATAAAGCCAAATAATAGCACAGGAAGAAATGGGCAGCCCAGAGTCAGGTGTATTTCCTTGTTCCTTGCTGCAACGGTCCTGGCCACATGTTTTCCTCACAGAGCAGATGGATGCTCACACTGTGTATTATGACCTATGTTCCAAGGTCAAGGTCCCCTGCCTGCTCATCATGGCAGAGTTACTGATACAGGAAGCCTAGAAAATTGGTTTGCTTTGGGGGGGCCTGAGGAGTTTGAGGGGTACTAAATAACTTCCTGACTTAATTGATTGATGAATAATAACTCCTAAAATTAGCCCTGCATTTCATTACATAGTGTCTGAAATGAAATCCACTCAGCTTACCTGAAATCCTGGGAAATGCAAATGATGAACAAATGTCCTTTAAGCTCCTAAAATTGTCTTCTCCAGTTGTCTTCCAGGCATTACATATGAGGGTGGGAGGGGGATCATTTCCATTTGTATAGCCTCTCTTTCTCCACAGCTTCCAAGAGCACCCACAGGTTTACAATCTTAACCATCAGAAAGGTCTTAGTTCTTTCTTCAATCCCTTAGAAGGAGATAAAGATTGGGAACTGAAAACTATAATTACTTCCCACCCATGCTAACTCGTACCTTTTCTCTCCAAAAATGCGCCAGTGGAATTTATAAAATACAGATGGGAGAAAGCAGCCATGTGATTCATAAAGATCCGGGGCAGGAGCCAGAGGACTGTAAATACACAAATGCCTTGCAGGCGGGGAAGGGAATCCTCTAGTTCCCAGAGAGGAAAGCACTTAATCCCCAATGCGCTGGTGAGAAATCCTGGAAGATGATTCCTTCACCAAGGAAGATGAAGGTGAAGAAATCCTTTGTCTTTTATTTATTTATTTTTACTTTATTTTTATTTAGGGGAATGGGTAGGGGCAGAGGAAGAGAGAGAGACAGAATCTTAAACAGGTACCACATCCAGTGCAGAGCCCAACACAGGGCTCGATCTTGCAACCCTGAGATCATGACCTGAGCCAAAATCAAGAGTACAACACTTAACCTACTGACCCAGGCACCCCAGGAATCCTGAGTCTTTTATAGCAATTAACTATACCTGTGGACCATGTGCATTGCAGTTTATTTTCATCAGTTTACTTTCAGCCCCAAAGAGATGCGTAAATTCAAGTTCCCAAAAATTATTCCACTATAAACCACTAAATGTTAACTCCATGGGAAAACATGATTAAAAATAGAAATACTGTTATTATGGGTCTGAGGCCCTTTTGTCAAGATCCGAATGTGGGAGGTCAAATGTGCTTTCCCAAATGTAAGCCTTTTAACCCACATTACCACTTCCTCTACCACAGATTTCTAAACTCAGCAAGTATTTACCAAGAATCCGTGGGCTGAAAAATGACTTTAGTTGCAGAATGTACTTACCTACCAGGCAATGAAGTGATTGTCTCATGTCCACCTCTGAGCGGATGTTTATACAGACAACCTGGCCAAATGAGCAAGATTCCATGCAGTCTTTGATAAAGCCCTCCCATAAAATGTGAGAAGATTTACATTTTCATTAGCTTGAGCTTATTAATAAGGAAACGGGAAGAACCTTGATGAAAAAGCCAAGGGATGATGTGGAAAATTTTCTTAATGCCATGCTTAAAGTCCAGGGCAAAAATTGACACTTTCTAAGATACAAGTGCTACACTAAAAAAAAAAAAAAAAATTAAAAAAAAAATGGCAGGTGTCCAGTCTACACACAATTGAAAGGTAAGTAGTAGAGATATAGACACAATTCCCATCTTTCATGGAGCTTATGTTATATGGGGAAAGATAGACAAATATTTGGAAATTGGATGAGAAGAGGTATATAGAACTGTGGAATACAGAAGAGAGACATTTACTTTGGGCGAGTCAGAAAAGGCTTCCTTGAGGAAGTGGCTTGGAAGCTGAGACCTAAAAGATTTGTGGAATATTAATTAGAACACATGGCAGCTCAGATTTGCTGCCCACGGAGATTCTCACTGTTGTCAGCTCCCCACTTTTTTCATCCAAGAAGCTCCCACCAGGCACTGCACATCACAGTCATCAAAGCTCAGCAGCAAACCACCCACCTGATTCCATTAGGCAGACAATGAGACAAATAAATGGAGAAATAAGTTGAGGACTCTTTCCCATCCAAAAAGATCTAAATGGAAAAATCTAAAGTTTCTTGTTTACTCGATACTAGTTTACTAGTATTACAGAAGTGAGCTACTTTGGATTCTATAGAATAGGTGGTCACAGACTCCTGTCAAGACCATGGTAACTAGACCTTCCCACAGTCAAGAATAGAGCACCACTTTTTTTTTTTTTTGATAGTCTTTAAAAGATAATGAGATAGGAAACTGTAGCTTTATAAATGGAACAAGAAGGAGGATATTCTTGTCAATCGTTTGACAAATGTATTTGAAAACTTTCCTCTAAGATCAGTGCAAAAAGCAAAATAACAGCAAGTGTTACCAACAGTCGATAGCACTCTTAGATTTAAAGATAAAATGTACATTGCTCTTCTATAATGCTTTTCATGCTTCAGTCAGAACGATAGTATTTGATCCCAAATTTCTCATAAGCAAGCAACAACCTCAGCACCTGGGTGACTCAGGGGCTGAGCATCTGCTTTTGGTTAGGGTGTGATCCCAGAGTCCTGGGATTGAGTCCCACATCGGGCTCCCCACAGGGAGCCTGCTTCTCCCTCTGCCTATGTCTCTGCCTCTCTCTGTGTCTCTCATGAATAAATAAAATCTTTAAAAATAAATAAATAAAAATAAAAATAAATGAGCCACAACCCAGTTTAACCAGCTATAATCCAATTGGCAACCAGATGCAAGTAGTTTGATCCAACTGACAAGGCTGGATATGGAAGACTCTAAGGAAATTGATTACAAGTAGAACAATTGCATGAGGATTAATAATTTGTCTTCTGAAGATGTTCAGTCATTACAGATAAAAATGTTCTTTGATATAATTCTCATAATTAGGATGCCTGTTTCTTCTGGGGGTTATTTGTACTACATGTGGTGTCTTCCTCATTAGCCATGCAAAAAGAGGTTGAAATAGATCAAAAAAGGCCAACAGCAACCCAAACTCCATGCCCAAAGTGTATGGTCCTACAATCAAGTGTAGTGTTGGTTTGACAAGGACCTCTGGTTCTGGCTGCCTTTTCTTTTACCTATGATAGGTGTTGCTTGTCCCAACCCTTCTGCCAAAGCCAATTAACCCAAGTTCTCCTTACAAACCTTGAAGGCATTTTATTAATCAAAACCACCTGTACTGAGACACCTTTCTTATTCATCCAAGAAAAGAAAGACTCAGGAGCTCTGGTTATAGAAAGCACTCACTCAGCTCCCAGAGATTCTTTTGTTAGGGAAAAAGAGGCCACGTGGGGTGCATCATTCCTGGGGCTCTGTGGTGTGTGTTAACAGGCAGAAAGACTTCAGAGGAGATTGTTTCTGGCCTTTCTTTGAAATAAATGTAACTATAGCTTCAAGTTTGGGGATTGTACAATCTGGAAATGAACTCCTGGGTAATTTCACACGTTGTGAAATATTTGTTGGGTGGGAATAAAAGTCTATGAATTATGCCTTATTCCTCTCAGGGAGAAATCTCTTGAGAAAATTATAGCAAAGCAATGGGATTCTTTATTTTGTTTTCTGTTTGGAAATAAAAAAACAACTATTCTGACAGTACCATTGTGTATTCTGATTTTTTTTTGTCCTGAGGAAGCTGAATTTTCCCTTATTTGTAATGTGACTTGAACGAAAATTATGTATTTCCACTATCCATACGATACAGGGATGATTACAGTGTTCTCTCTAGGGCTAATAGTCATTAAATGAATCATTATACTTTATTTCCTCCAAATATTCATGATGCATTTTTATAACGCATTTTTAAAATTGATTTCTCAATTATGAATCTGTTGGATCAAGTAAAATACAATGAGTTTTCAACATGTCAGTTTCCAGCCTTCTGCAATTTGTTGGGTTCAGTCATTTCTTCCAAAGAATATTCTCACAAATCCATTGGATGACCTGTTGCCTTCCTTTCCTGACCTCCCCTCACCCACCAACACCAGGAAAAAAATGTCCCCAAAAAGCCAACTTTAAAATATAAATATTAGCTGATAGACTGTCAACTTTCCAAATGTCAGTGGGAGAAATAAAAGGCTACAGACTGATTATTGGTAGAAGCAGGGACATACAAAATGACCCCAATCTATCTAAAGGATCATCTTTTGTCTGCCTTGTCCCGGACTTGTTTGCAGCGATTCCAGCTCAGATTCCATTTAGGATATTTAAAAGTCTTTGCTATTTGTGTAATTCTCTTCTTCAACTTGCCTGCAATCCTTCTTTTCCTCTCTTCCACTCTCAATCTCCCCATTCTCTAGAAGTTTTAGCTTCTGGGAGGAACATGACTGAACTACTCAGAAGCTTTTTCATGGCTCTAAAAAGAAAAACTTTTAAATTTTCACAAAAGGATGGGAACCCTGGGTGGCGCAGCGGTTTAGCCCCTTCCTTTGGCCTAGGGCGTGATCCTGGAGACCCGGGATTATAAATCCCACGTCGGGCTTCCTGCATGGAGCCTGCTTCTCCCTCTGCCTATGTCTCTGCCTCTCTCTCTCTCTCTCTGTGACTATCATAAATAAACAAAAATTGAAAAAAAGAAAAAAAATTTTCACAAAAGGAGATTTCTTTTATGACACCTTTGAATTTTTTTAAGTTCACCATTACGTTCCTAATTACCTACATTTTCTAAGTAGTTGGGATTTTCTTTTCCGTAAGGATTCATAAATATCTCAAATGTTCCTGTTTTATTAATCACTTTCACATGGGCGGTTTTACACTTGGCATTAAAAATTTCCCTAAGAAAATATACAAGAACTATCATTCTTCCTACTCATTGATCTTCCCAAAGATCTCTCTCCCAGTTTAAAGTCTCCCAGATAAGAGCTCTTTATCTGATTCTTCCTTCAAAACATAAGGAGGTTATCTCCAGGAAAAGGAAATGGAGAACAGGGTAGTAGTCAAACCTACTTTTTACTTAGGCTGGTTTTCTCTCGATTAGGGAAAACTTCATGATTTAAGACAATACGGATGTACTCTTTCATAACCAGAGGTCTGGTTTGGATCCACTGATATCTCTACTCAGGGTTCCAGGAGGCTGGAATCAAGGTGTCAGCTGGCCTCATCCCTCCCTGAAACTATGGGAAAGAATCTAAGTTTCAGCTCATTTAGGTTGTTGGCTAAATTCGGATTCCTAGTGGTTGTCAGCCAGAAGCCAGTCATGGAGCCTCCAGGCTGCCACATTCCAGATCGTCTTCTCTTGGCAGACCTGGTCTGGTCATGCACCCAGTGAGAATCTCTGGGCCTTCCTCTTTACCAGCAGCTCTTCAACTAGAGCCTAAGAAAATTTGACCGGATTAGGCCCACCTTGATAGTCCAGGAAAATCTCCCTATCATAAAGTTCACAACCTAAATTACATCTGAAAGTCCCTTTCACCATATAACATGTTCATAGGACCCAAATATTAGGGCATGGACATCTTTCCGAGGGCACATTAGTTGACCTATTACATGACTGTTGTTTTGTTTTGTTTTGTTTTTACATTTTGAATTTGTGCCATGTATATGTATTATGTATTCCAAAAAATTATTTAAAATAATAGAAATGGACATATGGAACAATATGGCAACATTTGTATTTGTTGAGTGCCTGCCAAGTGACAGACTCTGTAATATACACATTGCCTAATGTTATCATCACAACATTATCATCTAGACTTTACAAATGAGGAAACCAAGGCCCAGAGGGCTTAAACATTTGCCCAAGGTCACACAGCTAGTGTGCAGCAGAGTGTGGCACACTCAGAGGTGCTGGCACTACCAGAGCCTACCTCTAACCATTATGCAACACACCTGCCGAGCGACAGCTTTGGGAAACACTGCTCTAGTTTCCCTTAATCTCTCTCACTTACACAGATTTCTCTAGGGGAGTAAATACTGGAGGAAACAACTCTAAGTGCACTATGTTTCCTGAGAGCCCAGGGAAACCTTTCTGGTTTTTATAGAACGGCATCCCTGGATAAGCCATTTCCCTCCTGCCCATCTCCAGGTGTTTGAGAGCTGAAGTCCACCACCAGCACTAGTGAGCCAGGCGAAGCAAAGGCTAGTAAGAGGGAGGCACTGGGTGCAATTTTTAGAGGTGGCAGGCTACAAATCGCCTCCCGTACTCTACCAGCTTCCAAGTACCAGATGTATATATTATCCCAAAGGCCACTGAGTAGCTGCCTGATGATCCTCTGAGGCTCTCTGCTCCATCCCATCTCTGGGGGGAGAGATGGGAGGCTCCACATTTCCTAAGACACAGAGATCTGTGTCTCTGTGTCATGTAGATCATGTAGATCTCAAGTCTACATGAGCCCTAAGTAGCAGAGGGGCAGAGGGCAGCGAACAGAGCCCCCCACAGACTCCCCCTCCTACAAATACTCAGGCCCTCTGTCTGCTATGTGTGTGAAATTAAGTTCTACTTTTCCAATCATAGACATATTACATGTTCACTGAAGAAAAATTACAAATCATACAGATGAGTAAAGAGAAGAAATCAAGTTAACATATCTCTCCATCAACAAGAAGCCACTGTAATATTTTGGTGTATATGCTTTCAGATGTCTGAATAAGTGTATACATGTTTGTGTTATGAGAGAAAAGAGAGAAGAGGCAAAGAGAATAAATTGATTTCACCTTTTAAAAAGTAGAATCAAAAAAAGTAATTAATTAATTAATCAATAAAAAGTAGAATCATCCCACATATAGTTCAACACTCTTTGATTTACATTTGTTATTTTCATGAAAATTTTTTTCATGTCAGAAGACAAACTTCTACCGTGAAACTCTTCTATAGTTCAGAGGAGGCTTTTGAAAATATTTTTAAATGAGTAGCATATATTCACTGAAGAAAAATTAGAAAATATAGGAAAGGCAAATAAAAATGTAATTCCACCATGTGGAGACCACTACTGTTAGCATTTCCACCTTCATTGTTACTAAATGCATACTCTTCTGGTTCTCCCAAATTGAACACTGTGCCAAGATTTTGCTAGACAAGATTTTGCTAGACATGTTTTTGCTAGACAGACAGCAGCAGCAAACGTAAGAGAAGCTAAATCTTCACTCACAGCTTTGGTTATCTCTTAAAGACTGTTCTAGAAGAAATGCTAGATCAGAGGACATGTAGGTTTTTAAGGTCATTGATCAATATCACTAAATCGCTCTCTGGGAGAGGTTGCAGGGTATAGGAGTAACTTTTTCCAGGCCTCGTCATCAATTTTGAATAGAATAATTTTTTTTTAATTCTTTCAGCCTGTCATTTAAAACACTGTGAAATAAATAATAGATAAATAAATAAATAAATAAATAAATAAATAAATAAAAAGACATTTTCAACTTTTTACAAATCTGTTTGGGGTTTTGGTTTGAGAGCACAAGCTCTAATAGCCTTTCTGGAATACTGTTTAATCAGATCATCACCCACTACAAGGGGCAGATATGTCTTTAAGCAAGAAAAGTCATGAAAGACACATTTCCAAGGGAAAAAACTGTGAAATCATAAAAATAAAAATTCAGGTAAAGAAAGAAATGGGATACTACTTTGTAATTTTTTCTGGAAGGAAATAGAGTTATCTTTGCTTTGATTTTGTTTTCCTTGGCAACCAGTCCCAGGGAATCCATTTATAACTTTAAGATTTTGGTGTCAAATACCAATTTAAGATTACCCTGACTAGGTTCTGACATCCCTTTGGTGAACACCTTAGTGCAAAGAAACGGGAACACAGGAACATCCCATCCTCTCCCCTCTTGCTCGGCTCGTCAAAGACAAAGTGCCTGCTCAGAAGGTTCATCTTTAAGAAACCCTTCGGGCTTTTGTGGATCTGCTCTTGGTCAGAGAACATATAATCAACCACATGGAACTCAGTCCAGCAAAGACATTGGCCCATTTCCAGCAATTATCTGAGAAATTCTATTTCAGCCACTAAATCTCCAGTTTTAATCAACTGGCAAATCCCAATCACCCCCAGCAGTGAGTAATCACAGTTAGGTCTTATAGAAGCAGTGATTGTGTTTGTGATCCCAGAAGACCTCTCTCCATGAGCTAGCACTTGGAAATCCCTGGGGTCTCATTGTCTCCCATTAAAATTTCACGATTTCCCGCTAAGATATGTAAATAAAGAAGAAAATGATGCCCAGGTTCTGGAAGGGCTGCTAACTTATGGCCACCTGCTGCTGTCTGTGTCTGCTGGGCCAGAGCTTGTGGAAGTGAATAATTACCCAGGAAGTAGATGTGTATTCCACTCCTTAGTGTCATCGGATGCCTGGCTTGACCAGAGATTTTCTCCCAGCAGCTCCAGCAATGATAGTTCTGTACCAGCCATCTGAGAGTAATTGATTCTTGGTGAATTTGGCCTTGGTACCAGCTATTTGGAGGCAACATTTACCCAGAGGTCCTAGTTTAACCCTAGCAGTGAAGCTTTTATGGCACTGGCAAAAGTTGCCACCCCATCCAGCCAAAATCCCAATGGTGATGCTTTGTCTACCCAGCAGAGGTCCAGGCTGTGTATTACAGCAAGTGGAATAGACCAGCTCTCAACTGTGTCATGCAGAGCTCCTTCATTCTGAATGAACACCCACATGTTAAAACTGTATACCAAGTAAAGAATTGTTTTTTCACTATGAGATAAATCTAGGAAAAAAAAGTCACAAAACTTAGCACTTTATATTATGAGTAAAAAAACCCAAAAAACAAAAAACCTATTTCTGCTTTTAAGTGTTAAAGTAGAAGGAAGAGGACAGAGATAGCCAAAATTTGCCTTTAGAAAATAAGATCTTCCTCCCCAGATTGCCAGAGCAGTTTTTCTAAAACATTTTTTTGAAAATTAATTCTCTCTATATAAAAACAGTAAATGAATTCTGACCAATTTCCATTTTAAAAAAATAGATAATTTTTATGCTCTAATTTAACCTCACAAAAAGACCACAAGCATTTCTTCAACTGGCTCAGATATTAGGAAGTTAGTTGTACCAACACTACTGTCAAGCACACCTGCCAACGATTTAGCGTCTCCCTGCTTCATGCTTCTCTGAACAGCAGGAAATGCTCAGCAGTGTCACAAAGCTACCTTCCTGTGCTTTGCTACGCAAGCATCTTCTACCTGCATTATTTTCTAGGGCTTATTTCCTATCTTGCAAAAAAGAAACTGCACTACCTGTTTCTCTAGCTACAAAGATCCCTCCCATAATTTGCTCTTATTATATGAAGTCCTGATTCCCCTTAGTTGATTAGACTTAAGCTTTATGCCTGAGATACCTGTATGGTGTTTTTGCTTGGGTTGTGTGGTCTGTTATACACTGAGAAATAATACTAGGCAAGCTGTACTACTACATGCTCTGATGTGATGATGCCATGCACTGACACTGGCCAGGTGTGCTCTGAGGAGTAACTGACCCTTTCCGTACTCCGCAGAAAGCCAGAGGAACCGGGAAATTCATGCCACCATCTCTGTACCATGAGCTGGTCCTTATCCAATAACCAAGAATATGTAAAGCTAAGGTCAAGATAACACTGAGACATAATTCAGATTTCCCCAATGGCATCAGGCTAGAGATAACTCTCTGTAGGATTTTGCTTCCTTTCACCTCTATTGGGTTTCTTTCTGCTTCCATTATCTGTTGCTTATACCCAACCTCAGTTATCCATTGGTATACTACAACCCCAAATTGTTTTTTATTGTTGTATAAAAAAAAAAAAACTTCAGTAATCTATTGCTACATAGCAAACTAGCCCAAAGTTCAAAAACAGTGATCATTTTATTTGCTCATGATTCTCCTGGTAAGGATTCCGATAAAGCATAGTGGGGATGTTTGGGGACCTCTACTGGGATGGCTCAAATAACTGCGGGTCTGGCTAGGATGATGTGATTGGCTATGTCATATGTCACTGTCAGCTGGGTTCCTCAGTTCTCCCCTGTGTGATCTCCCCATGTCACTAGCTTAGATTTCCTCATAGCTCAGTGGTCTCAGGGTGGCTAAGTTTCTTACATGACTGGCTACCCTTAGGGACAAGAAGTTGCTAGGTCTCTTAAAAGATAAGCCTGGAATTGGCTCAGCACTGCTCCTGTCACATCTATTGGTCAAGGCAGGTTAGAAGGCCAGCTCTGATAGGGGAGAAGTAGATCTCATCTTGGTGAGTTGAGTAGCATGTGCAACCAAGGAGGGAAAGAATGGAAAGCAGCCAACCCTGGAGACCAGCTATCACACTCCCCTCCCCTTCTGGCTTACTCCCTTTCAGGTTTCTTCCCAGAGCACTTTCTAATTGAAACCCTTATATACAAACAGACCCTCAGATCACCATCTGCCCATGAGGAACCTGACCCTAAGACAGAGGTTATTCTAATCCCAGCTTCTAGTCACTTCTGCCAAGGTTCGTTACTAGCACAGGCCACGCTCACGTCTCTATCCTGACATGTGCCAAACCCCAAGGGATTGCAAATTGGGCTGCTCGTTATAAACACGTGGGAGTAAAAAAAAAAAAAAAAAAAAAAAAAAAAAAAAAAAAAATTCAGGTCCTACCTTCCACAGAGATTCTGAATTAATTGCACTGAAATGAGACCTACGCATGGGTATTTTTGGTTTGGATTTTTGTGTTTTCTTTTTTTAAAATTTCTGCCAATAATTCTAATGTGCAACACAGGTTGGGAACTACTGTTCTAAGTAGTTCAAGCTTTGTGTATGAAAACTTGTGTGTGGTGGGAGGGGGGCGGGAAGGAGGATTAAAATGCCACAAGGTGTACTGTGAAGGGGGAAGAAATAACCCTTGACCAAATCACCTCTTGCCCTGGGAACAAAATCTTATCACTGTCATCAAATAATGTAGGTTGCAAATCCGGTTTCCAAATCTAGTTGTTCTAATTTCAAGTCTCAGAGTGGAGTGGCTTCTTGTACATATCTTGACTGAATAAAACATATATATATATATATATATATATACACACACACACACCATATCATATACACATATACATACATACACTCTCCTAGTATAAGAAACCAACTCCAGTCACCACCTACCCTTCACCTTTCATCATATGGCATGACAAATGTGATCCCCAAATCTCTCTGGTGCTAACTTTCTCTTCACGAAAGACAAAAAGCAATCTTGGTTTTATCAAGGCTTGAGTTGGAAAAAAAAAAAAAAACACATCTTCCACTGCTATTTATTAAGCTTCCAGGGTGAAATCTGCCCATTCAAGGTCCATCGTCTAGAAGGTTATTTCAGAGCATGGAGAGCCAGCAGACACTTTTCCTGGCTAATTCCACAATAAATAGGACAGTATTTCCCCTTTTTCTTCTTGTTGAATCTGTTCATCTTTAAATGATACAGAGGAGGCAGTGTTCTTTCTGTCATTACACTTTCTTGTTAAACTGTATCCTTATTCTTGATTCTCAGTTTGGTTCCCATAATCATTGGCTCTTCTTCTATAGAATTTTATTTTTTAATTAGCAAGACAGAGATCAATGTCATACAAAATATGTGCTAATGCAGAACTAGAGTCTGTTCTCCCATGCACGGATGCCAAGTGAGAAGATAACCTGCAAACACAGTTCGAGGGAAATTTGATCTCATCCCAGAAATAACAGCCTCTCCTTTCACGGGAAGCAGCAATCTTGAAATATTGCATTTCCACATGGCAAGTCCCCTCCCCCAAGGACTTTAACATCTATGAAATGAGAATACATCTTATAATTGTCATGGTTTCACTGGCTTTTTTTCCCCCTCATAGTGATACATAAAACAATGGTGCACCTTAAAACTGATAATGCCTTCGTTTAGATGAAACGTGGCAATCCACATCAGCTTGGCCAGAGAAAGGACCGCATAGGTCTGAAGTTAAATGCAAGTAGGTAAAAGCCAAGAGAAAAACTGAATTTCCTCTTTGATAGAGCCCCTTTTAGACTCTTTCAGGAGCAAACAGCTATACTCAAAGCTTGGATTGCTACTTGCAGGTCACTATACACACACACACACACACACACACACACACACACATATGCAATTTCAGGCATATTGAATGTATTTAGAATGAGCTCTGAAAGAGAATATATTGAAGGCTGAGCGTCATGGTAATAAACATTGCAATTACCCAGTTGGCATTTGGTTGGGTTCCTATGACACACTTTTCTGTTTCACAAAAACCACCCTTGGGTTTTCTAAGACAGAAGTGCAATAATTCTTAAAGTTTATTGAGAATAATCTTCAGTATTTGTTAAACATATTAATCCCAGGGCTTTGCCCCAAACCTTTGATTCAGAAACTCTGAGGGTGGTGGGTTGGAGAGGACACCTGTGTGATTAGCAAGCTCTGGGGGTGTTTCAGATGCATACCATCACTGAATGACACTGCATTGCTGGGCATAGCATGCACACCGGCACGTTGGTGGTGAAATTTCCTATGCCTGGCATCTGTTTAAGACTGATCCCCAAGTGTCCAGAGTCACCAGGCCGCGTGTTCACACTGATCAGTGAGCATATCTCAAGCTCCGTTCTCATCTCACACCAGCTCTGTTCTTCCCGTGGTCTGCTGGTTTTCTGCTTTCCATGTGACCTTCTTGTGTGCCAGAACCTGGGGCAACTGTGGCTACTACTCTAAAAGTGCTTTTCAAGGAAAAGGAATGGAGGGAGTCCTAAACTGGTTTACTTAAAATAACGAAGAGTCAAGGAAAGTTGAGTTGATTAACTTTGATTTATTTGCAAGTAATTTTCAGTTTCAACGGCCACATGGAAGCTGCCTTTTTCGCTAAATGTGGAATTGTAACCCAGCTCAACACTTAGCACTTGCTCTCTGCCTCCTTCTCATTTAACATACATTATGGATAGTGGAAATGGTCAGCTGAGCAATGGTCTCAGAAGATGTCCAGGCCTCCAAAATGTCTAGGGACCTCATCCCTGGAACGGTGAGAGACTCTGCAAGTATGACAGAGTTAAGGTTCTTGAAATGGGGAGTAGCCTGGATTATCCAGTTGAGCCCAGAGTAATCACAGGATCATTATAAGAGGGATAAAGGTGGTTCAAGGTTAGAGAGAAAAAGAAAAGATAGAAGTAGAGGTTAGAGAGGCAGGAAGAGAGAAGTGCTCTGCCATTGGCTTTGAACCTGAAAAAATAAAAGGGGCTGGAGACAAGAACTGCAAGCAGCTTCTAGGAGCTAGAAAAGTCAAGGAAACGGATGTTCCCCCAAAGCCTCTAAAAGGAACGCATGCCTGCTGACATTTTGTTTTTAGACCAGTGCACCCATCCAGAACTGTAAGATAATATGTTTGTGTTGTTTTAAGCCACTAAGGTCATGATAGTTTGCGATTTCTATTGCAGCAATAGAAAATTAATACAGTGGGGTTTGTAACTATCCACCTTATTCCTGAACATAAAATTCTCTTAATAGGGACCTCTGGAAGACCCAAGGAAGCATGCTTTCTTTCCTTGCATGGAGCCAGAGAGCCATGGCACTGATTTTTCCTGTTTCTCAAAAGCAGATGAAATTAACAGACTGTGACTCTGATTCTTAAACAACAAATGCCAAGGTCTCTGGGCCTGTTCCAAGAGATGGGCTGCATTTTGCAACCAAACAGGGGAACTCACAAAGTCGGCAAGTCTCCTATTCAAGCGCACTTGTGTTTGAAAGCATGCTTGCTTGCTCCTCCTGGGATGTGTGTAGGTTTTTGTTTGTTTGTTTGTTTGTTTTTAAAGATTTTATTTATTTATTCATGAGAGACACACAGTGAGTGGCAGAGACACAGGCAGAGGGAGATACAGGCTCCCTGTGGGGAGCCCGATGAGGACTCTATCTCAGGACCGCAGGATCACGACCTGAGAAGAAAGCAGACACTCAACCACTGAGCCACCCAGGTGCCCCTGTGTGTAGGCTTTTATTAGAGTTGAAAGGAAAGCTTGTCCACCAGTGTCCCAAAAAAAGATAAAAGAAAGTGTGCCCCTTTAACTTCTGTCCTCCATAAGACCGTGAAAGGGGCCAAATGTTCCCCTGTCTAGACATCTTCCAGGTGTTCTTAAAGGGATACTTTCCAGACTGCAGGCAATGCCACTTGCTGTCCCATTCATTCTATCTCTTGCCCTCTGCCTGCTTCCTGACCCCTCATCCCAAGAAGGTCATCCTCCACCAATTCTGAAATGTTGGGACTTCTCTGATGCTTTTTGCCATCAGGAGGAAGATAGAAACTTTGGGGTGGGGTGCTGCATGGAGTCTCTTGTCCCTCAGCCCTACACTCCTCTTCCACAGCCTCTTTTCTGCTGCCAGGGCAGAGAGCCTGCAAACCACACTTCCCAGGCTTGCTTCTCACCCAGCTTCCTGTTGGATATCACCAATGGGAGGCATTGGCAGGAGTCTAGAAGGCGACAGGAAGCAAGAAGCCCTTTTTCTGAGGACCTGATTGTGTTTTTGAGGAGGCAGCAGTAGCCATGGGCAAGTGAAAGCTTCTGCGTTTCTGCCAATTCTGACAACAACACATTGTGCACTCTAAGCAATGTTTTGTTTGGTTGCTTGGTTGGTTTTTTTTCTTGCTCTTTGCTCTTTCAGATCTAGAGGGGTAGCCACTTCCTGCAGTCACTGATCTTTGGGAAACCTTGCCTTGCCACATTTTCTTCTCTGGCTCTTTTAAAACCTTTATAACCAACTATCTATTTGAAAATCTACAGTTAGTTTCTGCTTTCCTGATTAGATGCAAACTGATAACTGACAACACTTGAATCTTTCAGTTTTCATAGTTAAGGGCCAGCAAGTAAGTGAAATCCTTTATCTACCTTCAGTATCTGGGGGTTTCATGGACCCTATTTCATTGGGATCAAAAGAATCAAAGTAGTATCCTGCCCAGAAAGGGGAGGCAGCTTGAATCTGACAACACATGTCAAACCAGTTTGGAAGCAGTGCTCTTTCTTAGATTCTCCTGGTCTTCAGTTCTCTGGATAAAGTCCCTGATTGAGGCTTCAAGCATTAGTGACTTCTTAGTGGAGTGCTACCAAGAGAAATCTCTAAAACAGTCAACAAGGAGCGTGACCCTAAGCAGTGGTGAGATTACCCTTCAAAGGGTAAAGTCTCAGAGGATCTCTCAAACCTAATCCCCAAAGGAGCTCTGGAGAGTAAGTTATGCCTCAGCTTTTGTGACCAGTGTATCCATTAGTCCTTTTCTAAGGGGTGTCCTAAGGGGCCAGAAACTCCCAGAAATTTTGACTGGCTCTAGAAGCCTGAGAATAGGCCAGTAAAGAAGAGTTTCAGGTGTAAGCCTTTGGAAACAAAAATAAACTGATATACTCTAGTGATCTGGTATGATAAATCACTGTGGTCAGAATTTTCCCTCCAAAAACACTTTTATACGTTGCTGGTGAGACTACATATTTGGTACCACCTCTCTGAGGACAATTTGGAAATTCTGTTAACATTTTCAATGCTTATACCCAGTGATATGCTGTTAAGTGTTTGATGAATTTGAATGGTCCTTGTCTTAGGTCCCTGGGAAGGAGACTCTAAACTCTCTGGGGTTTTGGAGTACCTGACACCAGCCCAACCACCTGACCTCTGATGAAGGCACAGGGCTGGAGACTGAGTTTAATCACGTGACCAATGATTCAATCGATTGTGCCTATGTAATGAAACCTCAATGACAACTCTGGACACCTGAGGCTCCATGAGCTTCCTGGTTAGTGAATATGTTGGTGTGCTAGAAGGGCGATGTGTCCTGAAGCCAGAGAGAGAAGACACCAAAACTCCATGTTCAAGCCCCTACCAGACCACATCAATAGATTTATTTGACTGGTCCTGATCTTTATCCTTCATAATAAAGCTGTAATGACCGGTGTAGTGCTTTCCTAAGTTTTAGGGGTCATCCTACCAAATTATTAAACCTAAAAGAGTTGTGGGGAACCCAAAATTTATAGCCAGTTGATCAGAAGAGTGAGTGGCCTGGGAACCCCCAGATTTGCATCTGGCATCTGAATTGAGGGCAGTCTAGCTGGACCCTGGACCCTTAAACTGGAGTTTACACCAAGTGGGTAGTGTTAGAACTGAATTATAGTATCACAGTGTTTAACAACCA
Organism: Vulpes vulpes; assembly: GCF_048418805.1. Lineage (NCBI taxonomy): Eukaryota > Metazoa > Chordata > Mammalia > Carnivora > Canidae > Vulpes > Vulpes vulpes. The sequence continues at coordinate 63,904,730 of NC_132790.1, read as the reverse complement.
GCTGTCCAGAAGGGAAGAGAAAAGTCCTAATTTGTAGTGTTTGCAGATTCCAAGACGTAAGTAATCTCACTATGGTCAATTTCAAGTTACCAACATGGCTTCTTTGATCATGAAGTTGAAAGAGAGGTGCCCAATCTGCTCCTCATGAGCCTGTGCAAATTGACTCAAGGACTCTGTTATTTATACCTTTTGGACCAAGTAATTCCACATCTTAAAATCAGACACATACGCTGGCATATTTTCCTCTTCTCAAATATGTACAAGATGCTTATTGCAGCATTGTTTGTATTCATAAAAGATTAAAAACAAGCTACAGGCCTACCAATAAGCTTTAACAAATCATAGTGCATGAATAAAATGAAATGCTATATGAGCTTTAGAAATGATGAAGCAAATCTTTACTTATGTGGCATAATCTGCAAGATGTATCATGAAACGAAAAAGAAAGTCATAGAACAGTCTACAGTTTGCTGCTATTTGGTATCACATGAAGGAGGGATATATATTAGCCTGTTTATAAGTATAGGCTTTCTTGGGAAGGAATACATGCACACACATACACACATACACACATACACATATACACACACAAACAGTAGAAGAGGTAGCTTTTGGAAAGGTAAGGTAGGAGATTTGAGTAAGAAAGGCAGTAGTTTTTACATTTATCTTTTTGTACTTTGCATTTTTCATGGTATCTAAAGAATTAAGGCAAGGACAATGATAAAGAGAAAGTAGGGCAATAGGAATGAACGACCAAATGAATAAATGAATGAACCCTCTGAACAAAATGACCTAACATTTTCACCATAGAGAATGCACTTCTTGCCAATCTCTGCACACAGCTCTGATCTAAAGTCAGCTTCAGTGAGAAGGTGACAGACTTCAAAGAGAATCTACAGGGCACCTCTCCTAACAACGGGGTCAAGCCCTGAACTGCATAGAGGAGCCAGGTAAGCACCACCAATGTATGAATGAAGTTATCCAGGTGTGGGTGAACAGAAGGGCTCCTGCCACAAATAGAGGGAAGCCATGACTCAGTCACAGCTGCCACTGACCTACAGAAATATGGGTTCAGTGTTGCAGATCCTTGATTTTTTTAAAGAAAAATCAGAAATCCAAAATAGTGTGTGAAATTTCTTTACCTGCTTATGCAACTAATATGAATCTTTCAACAACATAATGTGGACCAAATAAAATCATTCTAACTATAATTTTCAAGAGGATGGCTATGTTTCACCTAACAAAATAAGGGAAGCTACTTTAGGCTGAGCTTTGATGGGTAACAAATATCTGGGTTTGGCATTCTAAGCAAAGGGATTTTTTCATTCCCCCCATCCCAAGTCCAAGACAAATAACTGTAATGATGGCACTTATACAATCAGTGTCTTAGTCTATATAGGCTGTTATAATAAAATACCACAGACTGGGTAGCTTATCAACAACAGAAATTCATTTCTTACAGTCTGGAGGCTGGGGACTGTCAGATCAAGGCACGCATGGTCACATTCTCTGGTGAGGGCCCTTTCCTGGTTCACAGCCAGCACCATCTCTGTGTCCTCGCACAGTGGCAGTGGCTGGGGAGCTCCCTGGGACCTCTCTCATAAAGGTGCTAACCGCCCTCTGGAGGGCTCCACCCTCATGACCTAAGTACCTCTCCAGTCTCCTAAGACTACCATCTTTGGGGGTTAGGATTTCAACATCTGAATTTGAAGGAACACAAATGTTCAGACCATAGCAGTCCATTAAACCTGAAACCTGGGGCGGGGCAAGATGGCAGAGGAGTAGGGTCTCCAAGTCACCTGTCCCCACCAACTTACCTAGATAACTTTCTAATCATCCTGAAAACCTACAAATTCAACCTGAGACTTAAAGAGAGAACAGCTGGAATGCTACAGAGAGAAGAGTTTTTGCTTCTAACAAGGTAGGAAGGCAGGGGAAATAAAAAAGAATCCAGTGGGCGAGGGTCCCCTCGAGGAGCTGTGCTAAGGCTGGGCAGTGAAAGCCTCGGGACAGGAAAGCCACCCCCCCTTCTCAGAAGTAGGAACTTTACCAATCTTCCCCGATGGAAAGGCGCTCACAGAGAACTCGGGCAGGATTCCAGGAGGGCAGTGGAGACCCCAGGTTCCCGGGGTCACTAACAGAGGAGGTGCACCCCAGGGGAGAGCGGGCCACACCCCGCAGGCTGAGCTCCACAGGCCCAGGAGCCCAGGATCCTGCGGTCCCCCCAGGACAGGTGGAGGCGGGGAGGGCACAGGATGGTGAGGACTCTCCTGCGAGGGGCACCTCCGAGCTGTGCAGATCAGCACTCCCTGCCCAAGGAACATCCAGGCCTGTGTGGACTGGGAGACTGCAGTAGTTACTGAGGGAGCTGACTCCAAGGCTGGAGAGCTGGTGCCAGTGTTGTCCCTCCTGGTGTCACCCTGTGCCTGGGATGGAGCAGGGCTGCCAGGGAACAGGGGCCTCACAGGATAAACAGCTCCCATTGAGCCATGCACCTGGTAGGAGGCAGGGCAGTGCGCCCAGGTGCACACACCTGAGAATCAGCACAGCAGATTCAGAACACCAGCTGGAAGGACAGGGGAAGAGCAAGTTCTTGGGAGCAGCACTGGAAAGCTCCAGGGAAAGTCGAGGGATTTACAGTATATAGAACCGGAGGATACTCCTCCTTGTTTTTTGTTTTGTTTTGTTTTGCTTTGTTTTTCTTCTTCCTTTTTCCAGTACAACTCGTTTTTAGCCACTCTGCACTGAGCAAAATGACCAGAAAGAAGAACTCATCACAAAAGAAAGAATCAGAAACAGTACTCTCTGCCAGAGTTACAGAATTTGGATTACAATTTGATTTCAGAAAGCCAATTCAAACACACAATTATCAAGCCACTGGTGGCTCTGGAAAAAAGCATAAAGGATTCAAGAGACTTCATGACTTCAGAATTTAGATCAGGCAGAAATTAAAAATCAATTAAATGAGATGCAATCCAAACTGGAGGTCCTAATGACGAAGGTTAATGAGATAGAAGAAAGAGTGAGTGACATAGAAGACAAGTTGATGGCAAGGAAGGAAGCTGAGGAAAAGAGAGAAAAACAATTAAAAGACCATGAGGAAAGGTTAAGGGAAATAAATGACAGCCTCAGAAGGAAAAAATCTATGTTTAATTGGGGTTCCAGAGGGCACCGAAAGGGACAGAGGACCAGAAAATGTATTTGAACAAATCATAGCTGAGAACTTCCCTAATTCAGGGAGGGAAACAGGCATTCAGATCCAGGAGATAGAGAGGTTCCCCCCTAAAATCAATAAAAACTGTTCAACCCCTTGATATTTAATAATGAAATTTGCAAATTCCAAAGATAAAGAGAAAATCCTTAAAGCAGCAAGAGACAAAAGATCCCTAACTTATATGGGGAGAAATATTAGATTAACATCAGACCTCTCCATAGAGACCTGGCAGGCCAGAAAGGGCTGGCGGGATATATTCAGGGACCTAAATGAGAAGAACATGCAACCAAGAATACTCTATCCAGCAAGGCTCTCATTCAGAATGGGAGAGATAAAAAGCTTCCAGGATAGGCAGAAACTGAAAGAATATATGACCACCAAACTGGCTCTGCAAGAAATATTAAGGGGGACTCTGTAAAAGAAAGAAGAAGCCCAAAGAAATAAGCCACAAAAACAGAGACTGAATAGGTATTATGATGACACTAAATTCGTATCTTTCAATAGTAACTCTGAACGTGAATGGGCTTAATGATCCCATCAAAAGGCGCAGGGTTTCAGACTGGATTAAAAAAAGCAAGACCCATCTATTTGCTGTCTACAAGAGACTCATTTTAGATCTAAGGACACCTACAACCTGAAAATGAAAGGTTGGAAAACCATTTATCATTCAAATGGTCCTCAAAAGAAAGCAGGGGTAGCAATCCTCATATCAGATAAAGTTTATCCCAAAGATTGTAGTAAGAGATGAAGAGGGACACTATATCATACTTAAAGGATCTATCCAACAAGAGGACCTAGCAATCATGAATATTTATGCCCCTAATGTGGGAGCTGCCAAGTATATCAATCAATAACCAAAGTAAAGACATACTTAGATAATAATACACTAATAATGACTGGGAGACTTCAACACGGCACTTTCTGTAAATGACAGATTTTCTAAGCACAACATCTCCAAAGAAACAAGAGCTTTAAATGATACACTGGACCAGATGGATTCCACAGATATTTACAGAACTTCACATCCAAATGCAACTGAATACACATTCTTTTCAAGAGCACATGGAACTTTCTCTAGAATAGACCACGTACTGGGTCACAAATCAGGTCTTAACCAATACCAAAAATTGGGATTGTCCCTTGCATATTTTCAGACCATAATGCTTTGAAACGTGAACTCAATCACAAGAAGAATTTGGAAGAAATTCAAACACATGGAGGTTAAAGCGCATCTTGCTAAAAGATGAAAGGGTCAACCAGGAAATTAGAGAAGAATTAAAAAGATTCATGGAAACTAGTGAGAATGAAGATACAACTGTTCAAAATCTTTGGGATACAGCAAAAGCAGTCCTGAGAGGGAAATACATCGCAATACAAGCATCCCTCAAAAAATTGGAAAAACCTCAAATACACAAGCTGACCTCACACCTAAAGGAACTGGAGAAAGAACAGCAAATAAAACCTACACCAAGCAGAAGAATCTGAGAGTTAATAAAGATTCGAGCAGAACTCAATGAAATAGAGACCAGAAGAACTGTAGAACAGATCAACAAAATCAGAACTTGGTTCTTTGAAAGAATTAATAAGATAGATAAACCATTAGCCAGCCTTATTAAAAACAAAAGAGAAAAGACTCAAATTAATAAAATCACGAATGAAAAAAGGAGAGATCACCACCAATACCAAGGAAATACAAACGATTTTAAAAACATATTGAGAGCACCTATACTCCAATAAATTAGGCAATCTAGAAGAAATGGATGCATTTCTGGAAAACCACAAACTACCAAAACCAGAACAGGAAGAAATAGAAAACCTGAACAGGCCAATAACCAGGGAGGAAATTGAAGCAGTCATCAAAAACCTCCCAAGACACAAAAATCCAGGGCCAGATGGCTTCCCGGGGGAATTCTATCAAACGTTTAAAGAAGAAACCATACCTATTCTACTAAAGCTGTTTGGAAAGATAGAAAGGGAAGGAATACTTCCAAACTCGTTTTATGAGGCCAGCATTACCTTGATTCCAAAACCAAAGACCCCACCAAAAAGGAGAATTATAGACCAATATCCCTGATGAACACAGATGCAAAAATTCTCAACAAGATACTAGCCAATAGGATCCAACAGTACATTAAGAAGATTATTCACCATGATCAAGTGGGATTTATCCCCAGGATGCAAGGGTGGTTCAACACTTGTAAAACAATCAATGTGATAGATCATATCAACAAGAGAAAAACAAGAACCATATGATCCTCTCAATAGATGCAGAGAAAGCCTTTGACAAAATACAGCATCCATTCCTGATCAAAACTCTTCAGAGTGTAGGGATAGAGGGAACATTCCTCAGCATCTTAAAAGCCATCTATGAAAAGCCCACAGCAAATATCATTTTCAATTGGGAAACACTGGGAGCCTTTCCCCTAAGATCAGGAACATGACAGGGATGTCCACTCTCACCACTGCTATTCAATATAGTACTAGGAAGTCCTAGCCTCAGAATCAGGCAACAAAAAGAAATAAAAGGCATTCAAATTGGCAAAGAAGAAGTCAAACTCTCCCTCTTTGTAGATGACATGATACTGTACATAGAAAACCCAAGAGACTCCACCCCAATATTGCTAGAACACATACAGCAATTCAGCAGTGTGGCAGGATACAAAATCAATGCCCAGAAGTCAGTGGCATTTCTATACACTAACAATGAGACTGAAGAAAGAGAAATTAAGGAGTCAATCCCATTTAGAGTTGCACCCAAAAGCATAAGATACCTAGGAATAAACCTAACCAAAGAGGTAAAGGATCTATACCCTAAAAACCACAAAACACTTCTGAAAGAAATTGAGGAAGACACAAAGAGATGGAAAAATATTCCATGCTCATGGATTGGCAGAATTAATATTGTGAAAATGTCTATGCTACCCAGGGCAATTTACACGTTCAATGCAATCCCTATCAAAATACCATGAACTTTCTTCAGAGAGTTGGAACAAATCATCTTAAGATTTGTGTGGAACCAGAAAAGACCCCGAATAGTCATGGGAATATTTAAAAAGAAAACCAGAGCCAGGGGCATCACAATGCCAGATTTCAGGTTGTACTACAAAGCTGTGATCATCAATGATCAGTGTGGTACTGGCACAAAAACAGACACATAGATCAATGGAACAGAATAGAGAATCCAGAAGTGGACCCTCAACTCTATGGTCAATTAATATTCGACAAAGCAGGAAAGACTATCCATTGGAAGAAAGACAGTCTCTTCAATAAATGGTGCTGGGAAAACTGGACAGCCACGTGCAGAAGAATGAAACTAGTCCATTCTCTTACACCATACACAACTCAAAATGGATGAAAGATCTAAATGTGAGACAAGAATCCAACAAAATCCTAGAGGAGAACACAGGCAACATCTTTTTTGAACTTGGCCACAGCAATTTCTTGCAAGATACATCTATGAAGGCAAGGGAAACAGAAGCAAAAATGAATTATTGGGACTTAATCAAGATAAAAAGCTTCTGCACAGCAAAAGAAACAGTCAACAAAACTAAAAGACAACCTACAGAATGGGAGAAGGTATTTGCAAATGACCGATCAGATAAAAGGCTGGTATCCAAGATCTACAAAGAACTTATTAAACTAAACAGCAAAGAAACAAACAATCCAATCATGAAATGGGCAAAAGACATGAACAGAAATTTCACAGAGGAAGACATAGACATGGCCAACAAGCACATGAGAAAATGCTCTGCATCATTTGCCATCAGGGAAATACAAATCAAAACCACAATGAGATACCACCTCACACCAGTGAGAATGGGGAAAAGTAACAAGACAAGTAACAAACAAGACATTTGTTAATGTTGGAGAGGATGTGGAGAAAGGGGAACCCTCTTGCACTGTTGGGAATGTGAACTGGTACAGCCACTCTGGAAAACTGTGTGGAGGTTCCTCAAAGAGTTAAAAATAGAACTTCCCTATGACCCAGCAATTGCACTGCTGGGGATTTACCCCAAAGATTCAGATGCAGTGAAACGCCAGGACACCTGCACCCCGATGTTTATAGCAGCAATGTCCACAATAGCCAAACTGTGGAAGGAGCCTCGGTGTCCATCGAAAGATGAATGGATAAAGAAGATGTGGTTTATGTATACAATGGAATATTACTCAGCCATTAGAAACGACAAATACCCACCATTTGCTTCAACATGGATGGAACTGGAGGGTATTATACTGAGTGAAGTAAGTCAATCGGAGGACAAACATTATATGGTCTCATTTATTTGGGGAATATAAAAAATAGTGAAAGGGAATAAAGGGGAAAGGAGAGAAAATTAGTGGGAAATATCAGAGAGGGAGACCGAGCATGAGAGACTCCTAACTCTGGGAAATGAACAAGGGGTGGTGGAAAGGGAGGTGGGCGAGGGGTTGGGGTACTGGGTGACGGGCACTGAGGGGAGCACTTGATGGGATGAGCACTGGGTGTTATGTTATATGTTGGCAAATCGAACTCCAATAAAAAATATATATACAAAAAAGAAGAAAAAAGATAAACCTGAAACCTATTTCTCTTGGCAGTTGATGTAGATTAACAGATCTTAAGAGCTATGAGGAGTCCATCAAGCCCATAAAAAAGTAGGGGATGGGAATGTGTGGGCAAAAACTCAAAAGTAGGAGAAAGAGATACAAAGGTGGTAGCCAGACAGACCCGGGCAGGGAGCCAGAGAGGGGAGCCTCCTCAGGAGGGTGGGAAAGGGGCCAGAGGGCAAGTCCAATCGTTACAAGGTGGCTTTTACCAGTGTGTTTTCTTGTTTATCGATCTGCCATTCCGAATCCCCTGTGTTCCCACTCTAGTTTGATTAGAATTGTCTGAGCCTATCAACATCCATATTATGACTAATCTATCCCTACTGACTTAGATTCTCCCAGCACTCTGTTGGCTGAAAGTGTGCTGATTTCCTGATACTCTGGCTTTTTAAAAATCTGCTGTACAAAAAAAAAAAAATCTGCTGTACATATGACCATGTTTCTATGGAACCTGAGGCCCACAAGTGTTAAGCCCAGATGGAAAGGAAATTAATGGTGGTGTCTGTGTTACTGCAGAGGGAGAGAACACTGTGGCATTAATAGTAATGACGTTGATGGTAGTAGCATTTTTTATGGGCCAAGGGGCTTTATCAGAGAAACAGCCAGAAGTCTCACCCTATTACCACATCTAGCTCTGAGTCTCATGTCTCTGGGGAATGTGCCTGCCTCCAAATCAGGTCCATATGCAATTTCTCCGTGTCCAGCAGTGATAAATTTGAATATTTCCAATACACCATCACCAACAGAACAATAATAGAAAGAAAATAAGGTAGCCACAATAGTCTCCTTTTTGGATACAAGCAAACAGAATAACCCAGTCCTTAACATATTCTATATCCAGACAGAGAAGACTGGCAGGAGCTCCTTTCCTTGGCAATGAAGTAATGTCCTTGGTCAGCCAATCTGGCTGCCCCCAGCTTTGCAAACAGAAAGGACTTTGCATAGTAAGGTTATATCCTGTTTCCTCTTATAAGAGCCAGCTTGGACTAAACTTTGTTCCATTCTTCCAGGACCTCACCGCAGGCTGCAAGAATAAACCACACACCAACTCCCTGACATATTTCTACCTAAGTCAAGGTTGAAATTACATATTATTGTTTCCTATCTATAGAGCAGGAAGCTAAGACTCAGAAAGATTAAATAACTAACCCAATCAGTAAGAAGCAGAACACAGATATGAATGAGTTTATCTTGCAATATTATTCTTTTTATTGCATTCTTTATAACTTTTTCATTTCTAACAATAGAAGTAAACACCTATGCGCCATGGAAAAAAATGGAATACACAGAAGTGTGTTTTGTATACCTTTCCAGTCTTACTCTTTTCTTATTAAGTGCAAACACACACATACTATTTTATCAGGATTGCTCATTACATGTTCTTTCCACTTCTTTACAAAGCTCCAGAATTCTCACACTTAGGCAGGAAAAACAGTCTCAAGAATTTCAGGTTTCAAACAGCTTATGACTTAGGCGGGAACAAACTCAAAATTACCTCAGATGGGCTTATGTTTATTTCACTATGTTAACTATCAAATAACCTACTACAATGAATTCTACAAGCAGTAGATTAGGATTTTTCAAATATTTCTCTTGCATGCCCAATTTCACCATTGGTGATGAGCATAATGAATACCAAATTTCACTAAAGTAAAAAAAAAAAATATTTCTCTTGCATGCCCAATTTCACCATTGGTGATGAGCATAATGAATACCAAATTTCACTAAAGTAAAAAAAAAAAAAAAAAAAAACCCCTGGCCATCCAGGAGAGGAGGAAGAGAAATAAATTAAGGTCAGATACTGATATATTCATCTATCAGTCAACAAATAATTTTGAGCATGTTTTCGGTGCCAGGCATTGTTTTCAGAATTGAGGATACAACAGTACACCAAATAGACCAAATCCCTGCTCTTAGGAAGCTAATACTCTAGTAAGGGGAGAAAGACAATACACAAACTGAGAAATTGTCAGGTGGTGCTAAGTACTATGGAAGAAAAGTGGAATAAAGGGAGTGGGAAGTGTTGAGGAAGGAGGCTGCTCTTTTATACAGTATATTAGTCTGCTTGGGCTGTCATAACAAAATACCGCAGACTAGGTGGTTTTATCAACAGAAACTTATCTTCCCACAGTTATAGAGGTTAAAAGTCCAAAATTAAGGTTCCAGTCAGTTCAGTTACTGGTACGAGCCCTCTTTCTGGCCTGCAGCCAGCTACTTTCTTTCTATGTCTTCACATGACCTTCCTTGGTGTGAACTCTCTTGTGCCTCTTCTTACAAGGACACTAGTGCTATCCAACCAAGGCCCCACTTTTATGACTTCGCTTAAACTTAATTACTTCCTTACTCCAAATATAGCCACTGAGAGTTAAAGACTCCGTGGAATTTAGAGGGTGTGGGGAGGACACACACATCTAGTCCATAATATACAGGATAGTCAGGGAAGGAACCTCTGATAAGATGTGGTGGCTAGCTTTCAAGACGGCCCTCTGAGCCTCATCTCCTGGTGTTCACACCCTCGAATAGTCTCCTCCCACAGTAAGTCACGGTGGGTCTATGTACCATAAAACACAGCAGCAGTTAAGGTGGTTGACTTCTCAGGCTGGTCATAAAAGGCACAGAAGCTTCCACTTTGTTTTTTTGGATTCCTCACTCTGGGTGGGACAAGCCATCTACCACATCATGAGGACATTCAAGCAGCCTTGAGAGAGAACCACGTAGATTGGAACCCAGACCTTCCACCAATAGCACCAATCTATCAACATGTGAATGAACCACCCTGGAGGTAGAACCTCCAGTCCCAGGAAGGCCCACAGATGCCCAAAGTCCGAAGTGAAGTACAGACTCCAACTTCATAAAAAGCCATTAGCCAGAACCACCCACCTAAGTTTGTTCTAAATTTGTGGCCTGCAGAAAAGGTGAGATAATAAATGTTGGTTGTTGTTGTAAGCCACTAAGTTTAGGAGTAATTTGTTACCCAGCAAGAGATAAATAATACATAAGGTGACATCTAGAGATCTGAAGGAGGTAAGTAAGTTGAAGCCTTTTGGATAGAAGGAAAAACAAGTGCCAAAGCCATAAAATTACAGCATATGTGGCACAGCAAGGAATAGCAAGGAAAGTACAGGGTCAGATCATATAGGGTCTTATGTGTCTGCAGCCTTGCCAGAGTAATATGTAGAGAGACATCCTCTTAGGAGGAGCAACTTATTTATTTAGATGAAATGTTCTGACAAGTGTTCAATGCCATGTCATCAGATTCTATCAGCCACCTTGGTGATCTCCACAGCTTCACATTTTTAATTGTTATTTACATGTTTATAATTCCCAAATTTGTATTTCCAGTCTAGAGCTCTCCCTTGAACTTCAGCATCTTATACCCAAGGGCCTACTCAGCATCTCCCCTGGAATGTCTAGTAAGAATCTCAAACTTACTATGACCAAAATAAGATTCCTAATTTCTCCCACCACACTTCCCAGAGTCTTCCCTATCTCTGAATGCACAAACTCATTCTTGTCACATGGTACTCAAGCCAAAATCAGAATCCTCTTGCCCACCACCATATATACCCATCCAAATTATCAACAAAGTTTATGAACACTCCTTTTAAAATGTATCCAGAATTCAACACTTCTCACCACCTGCATTCACTGTTCTACAAAACACCATTATTTCTGGGGTTGACTAGAGTATAAACCTTTTAGCCAGCTTTCCTTTACCTTCTAATAATCTATTCTCAGCTTAGTAACCATAGGGAGAGAAATCAGATCATGACATTTCTTTGCCCTAAATCCCTCAGTGTCTCCCCATCTCGCTCAATGTGAAAACTGAAATCTTCATAAGATAAGGCCCAGTCAGGATCTTGGCCAATTATCTTTGCAACCTCATCTCCATTTACTCTTGCTCTTGCTCACTCCAGCGTAGCCACAACGGCTTCCCTGTGAGACAGTATAGGAAACAAGAGGGACTTAACTCCTGTAACGTCACAGGTCTGAGGCAAGGGAGAAAAGTTTCCATAACCTTAGAGACAATTCCTCCTGGGAAAGCCAACAAATGAGAGATAACAGCTGTCAGGGAGTAATGGGTGTCTGGGCAAAATCAAAAGTAACAATTTAAAGCCTGCTTGCACAAGTATTTCTATTTTCCAGGAGCCCTGAAAGAATGTCAACCACATTCTTTGGAAAAAGGCGTCCTGGGATTGTCTTGCGTCCACTAAAAAGTAACGACCACGAGATAATGACCATGGGGCTGAAAGATGCTTTCCCACTCCCAGCCTCTGACCTTTTGGAAAAGTGCCTTTACAAGCCTTGCATGCCACCCCTGCGGGGAATGACATTCCTCTTTCTTGTCAGCTCCCTTATCTACAAGCTATCTCTAATAAACTCCACATGCTTGCTTTCTCTAGAGTTCAGTGTTCATTTCTATGACATTGAAATTCAAGAACCTGGTCCTGGGGATCCAGTAACACCTCTGTTCCTGAAACAAACCAGGCACGCTTCTGCCTCAGAGCTTATGCTCTTGCTGTTCCTTTCAGGGGGAATGCTCAAATATACCCAAGATTCATTCTCTTACCTCCTTCAGAAATGTGCTCAAATGTTACCTTGTCAGCAAAATTTCCTGACCACCCTACTAAAAACTCCAGAATCACCTTAGCTCTTCTTTGCCTTCTTTTTGTACATAGCTCTTACCACTATCTGACACTTTACACTTTTTTATTGAAGCATAATTGACATACAATATTTTGTTAGTTTCAGATGTATAACACAGTGACTTGATACTTGTGTATATTATAAAATCCCCATAAGTCTACTTACCATCTATCACCATCCAGAGTTAATACAATATTATGTCCACGTTCCTTGTACTGTACACTACATCCCCACGACTACTTTATTTTATCCCCTGGAAGTTTGTACCTCTTGATCCCCTTCACCCAATTTTCCCATCCTCAAACCCCCTATCAATGAGTCTGGTTTAGTTTGGGTTGTTCGGTTGGTTGGTTGGTTTTTTAGAGTCCACGTATAAGTGAGATCATATGGGATTTGTCTTTCTCTGTCTTGTTTCACATAGCATAATATCCTCAAGTTCCATTCATGTTGTCGCAAATGGCAAGATTTCATTCTTTCTATGGCTGAGTAATAATATATATATATTATTATACATATACCACATCTTTTTATCTATTCATATGATGGAAATTTAGGCTGTTTCTTCCATATCTTGTCTCTTATACATAATGCTGCAGTGAACATGGGAGTGCATATATTTTTTCAAGTTAGTGTTTTCATTTTCTTCAGATAAATAGCCAGAACTAGAATTGCTGGATTGCATGGTGGTTCCATTTTTAATTTTTTGAGGACCCTCTATACCGGTTTCCCCTGTGGCTGCACCAGTTTAGACTCTCACCAATGATGCATAAGGATTCCCTTTTCTCCATATCCTCACCAGCATTTGTTTTTGGGCTTCTTGTTGTTGTTGTTGATAATAGCCTTTCTGCCAAGTGTGAGGTGATATCTCTTTGGTTTTGATTTACCTTTCCCTGATGATTAGATATTAAGTATCTTTTCGTGGCTCTGTTGGCCTTCTGTGTGTCTTCTTTGGAAAAAGGTCTATTCAGATCTTCTCCCCATTTTTAATCATACTGTTTGCTTTCTGCTATTGAATTGAAGGGGTTCTTTACATATTTTGGGTGTTAGTCTCTTATCAGATATATGATTTCCAAATATTTTCTTCCATCCAGTAGATTGCCTTTTCATTTTTTGATAGTTTCCTTCACTGTGCAAAAGCTTTTTAATTTGATGTAGTCACTTGTTTAGTTTTGCTTTTGTTGTTCTTGCCTATGGAGTCAGATCCAAAAAAATATCATGAAGACTGATGTAAAGGAGCTTACCAGCTAAGTTTTCTCCTTGGAGTTTTGTGGTTTCAGATCTTACATTGAAGTATTTAGTCCATTTTGACTTTAATTTTGTGTATAGTATCAGAAAGTAGCCCAGCTTAATCCTTTTGCATGTAGCTGTCCAGTTTTCCCAATACAATTTATTGAAGAGACTGTCTTTTCCCCATTGTATATTCTTGACTCCTTTGTCATGGATCAATTGAGCATATATGTGTGGGTGTACTTCTGGGCTCCTTATTCTGTCCCATTGATCTACATGTCTGTTTTTATTTCAATATCATACTGTTTTGATCACTAGAGCTTTGTAGTGTAATTTGAAATCAGGGAATATGATACCTCCAGCTTTGTTCTTCCTTCTCAAGACTGCTTTGGCAATTCAGCGTCTTTTGTGGTTCCATACAAATTTTAGGATTATTCTAGTTCTGTGAAAATATCATTGATATTTTGATCGGGATTGCATTGAATCTATAGATTACTTTGCACAGTATGGACATTTTAGCAATATTAATTCTTCTAATCCATGAGCATGAAATACATTTTCATTTGTTTGTGTCATCTTCAGTTTCTTTCACCAATGTCTTCTACTTTTGAGAGTCCAGGTCTTCTGCCTCATTGGTGGAATAAAAAGTAAAATTATTCCTAAGTATGTTATTCTTTTTGATGCAATTGTGAATGGGGTTGTTTTCTTAATTTCCCTTTCTGATATTTCCTTATTGCTGTATAGAAATACAAGAGATTTCTACATATTAGTTTTGTATTCTGTAATTTTATTGAATTCATTTATTAGTTCCAATGGTTTTTTGGTGGAGTCTTTAGGGTTTTCTGTATATAATATTATGTCATCTGCAAATAATGAGTTTTACTTTTTCCTTTCTAATTTGGATTCCCTTTGTTTTTTTCCTTGCCTAATTGCCATGGCTAGAAGTTCCAATACCATGTAAATAAAAGTAACAAGAGTGAGTATCCTCGTCTTATTCCTAATCTTAGAGGGAAAGGTTTTTTTTAGTGTTCACCATTGAGTATGATGTTAGCAGTGGATGTGTCACATATGGTCTTCATTATGTTGAGGTACATTCCCTCTATGCCTACTATATTGGGTTTTTATCACACATGCGTATTCAATTTTGTCAAATACTTTTTCTCCATCTATTGAGATGATCATATGATTTTTATCCTTTATTTTATTCAAGTGGTATATCACATTGATTGATTTGTTGATGTTGAACCATCCTTGCAACCCTGGAATGAATCCCAGCTGATCATGGTGTGTGACTGACTCTTTTAACATATTGTTGAATTCTGTTTGCTGTATCTTACTGAGAATTTTTGCATCTATGTTCATCAGGGATATTGGCCTATAATTTCTTGTTTTGTACTGTCTTCGTCTGGTTTTAGTATGAGGGTAATGCTGGCCTCTTAAAATAGTTTGGAAGTGTTCCCTCCTCTTCAATGTTTTGGAATAGTTGGAGAAGAATAGGTATCAAATCTTCTTTGAATTTTTAGTAGAATTTACCAGTGAAGCCATCCTGTTTGGCTTTTTTTTTTTTTTTTTCCTATTTTGGAAATTATTTGATTACTGGCTCAATCTCATTACTAGTAACCAGTCTGCTCACTTCTGTTTCTTCATGGTTCAGCTTAGAGATTGTGTTTCTGGGAATTTATTCCTTGTAGGTTGTCAAATTTGTTGGTGTATAACTATTCATAGTAATTTTTTATAATCCTATGTATTTCTGCCATATTGGTTGTAACTTTATCTTTTTCATTTCTGATTTTATTTATTTGGGCCCTCTTTTTTTGGTGAGTCTGGCTAAAGGTTTGCCAATTTTATTTATCTTTTCAATGAATCAGCTCTCAGTTTCACTGATCTTTTCTATTGTTTTTTAAAGTCCTTATTTCATTTATTTTTACTCTTTATCATTTCCTTCCTTCTACTTTGAGCTTCATTTTTTCTTCTTTTTTTAGTTCCTTTAGGTGTAAAGTTAGATTGTTTATTTGAGAATTGTCTTGTTTCTTTCTTTTTTTTTTTTTTTAATTTATGATAGTCACAGAGAGAGAGAGAGAGAGAGAGAGAGAGGCAGAGACACAGGCAGAGGGAGAAGCAGGCTCCATGCACCGGGAGCCCGACGTGGGATTCGATCACGGGTCTCCAGGATCGCGCCCTGGACCAAAGGCAGGCGCCAAACCAGTGTGCCACCCAGGGATCCCTGTCTTGTTTCTTGAGGTAGGTCTGTATCACTACAAACCTCCCTCTTAGAACTGTCTTCATTGCATCTCATGGATTTTGGAATGTTGTTTCCATTTTCATTGTCTGAGGTCTTTTTTTATTTCCCTTTTGATTTTTTCATTGACCCACTGGTTAATTAGCAGCATGTTGTTTAATCTCCACATTTTTGCATTTTTAAAATTTTTGTCTTCTAATTGATTTCTAGTTTCATACCATTGTGGTCAGAAAAGATGCTTAATATGATTTCAATCTTCTTGAATTTACTGGGACTTGCTTATGGCCTAACATGTGATCTATTCTGGAGAATGTTCTATGTACACTTGCAAAGAATGCTTATTCTGCTGCTTTTGATAGAATATTCTGTAATTATTTACTAAGTCCTTCTGGTCTTACATGTCATTTAAGACCAATGTTTTCTTATTGATTTTCTGTCCAGATGACCTATCCAGTGATGTAAGTGGGATATTAAAGTTCCCTAATATTATTGTACAGCAATCAATTTCTCCTTTTCCGTTAATATTTGTTTCATATGTTTAGTTAGTACTCTGTTGAGTCCATACATGTTTACATATATTATATCTTTATGTTGTATTGACCCCCCCTTATCATTATGCAATGCCTTTCTTTGTGTCTTGTTAGTCTTTGTTTTAAAGTTTATTTTCTCTGACATGAGTATTACTACCCCAGCTTTCTTTTCATTTCCATTTGCATGGAATATCTTCTTCCATCCCTTCACTTTGTTTGTAGTATCTTTAGATCTAAAGTGAGTCTCTTGTAGGATGGGTCTTGCCTTTTGTCTATTCAGGCACACTATGTCTTTTGATTGGAGAATTTAATCTTTTTACATTTGAAGTATTATTGATAGTCTTTACCATTTTATTGATTGTTTTCTAGTTGTTTTTATAGTTCTTCTCTGCTCCTTTATTCTCTTCCTCTCTTCCCTTGTGATTTAATAACACTCTTTAGTGTCATGTTTAGTTCCTTTCTCATTCTCCTTTTTTTGTGTATCCTAATTCTTTTTAAATTTTGACTGGTAGATTTTTGGTTTATGGTTACCATAAGGTTCATATATGATTATATATTAGCAGTCTATTTTAGGTTAATAGTCACTTAAGTGAGACCACATTCTGAAAGCACTACATTTTTATTTCATGTTTTATGTTTTTGACATCATATTTTGCATCTTCTTATTTTATTTATTTTATTCCCTTACCTACTTATTGTAGTTATAGTTGATTTTCTTACTTTTATCTTTTAATCTTCATCCTACCTTTATAAGTGGTTGATCCACTCCTTTCACTATAGTTTGCCTTTATCAGGGAGATTTTTTTTTTCTTTTACGTATTTTCTTACTTCTGGTTATAACTTTTTCTTTTTGGCTTAAATTTCCTTTAATTTTTTTTGTAAGGCTGGTTTGGTGGTGATGGACTTTCTTAGCTTTGGCTTGTCTGGGAAACTCTTTCAATTCTAAATGATAATCTTACCAGATAGAGTACTCTTGGTTGGAAGGTTTTTTTTGGTTTTGGTTTTGGTTTTTTCCTTTCAGCACTTGAATGTATTGTGTGACTCCTTTCTGGCCTGCAGAATTTCTGCAGAAAACTCAGCTGATAGTCTTTTGGGGCTCCCTTTGCATATAATCAGTTGTTTTTCTCTTGCTATTTCTAAGATTCTCTCTCTATCTTTAACTTTTGACATTTCAATTATGGCATGTCTTGGTGTGGACCATGTTGGGTTCATCTTGTTTGGGACTCTCTTTGTTTCCTGGACCTGGATTTCTGTTTCCTTCTTCTGGTTAAGGGAGCTTTTCAGCCATTATTTATATAAATACATGTTCTGCCCCTTTCTGTCCTCTTCCTCCCCCTCTCCTCCTCTTCCTCCTTCTCCTCTTTCTCCTTCTTCTGAGACCCTTATAGGAAAAATTTAGTACACTTGAAATTGCCTTACATATCCCTTAAACTATCTTTATTTTCAAAATTATGTTTTCCTTTTGCTATTCTGTTTGGGTGATTTCCACTGCCTTATCTTCAGGAGTAGTAAATGAATCTTACAGGATTCATTATCCTATATCTAGTCTGCTGTTGATTCCTTCTAGTGTATTTTTCAGCTCAGTTATTGTGTTCTTTAGCTCTGTGAGTTCTGTTTAGCACTTTCTTATATTTTCTGTCTCTTTGTTCAAGCTCTCTATGTATTCATCCACTCTTCTTTCAAGTTTGGTGTGCATTTTTATGACCATTGCTTTGGCTCTTTATCAGATAAATCACTTAACTCCAATTCATTAAGAATTTTTTCTCAAATTTTACCTTATTCCTTCATCTAGAATATAGCTTTGTTTCCCTATTTTGCTTGACTCTCTATGCTTGTTTCTGTGAAACAGTGCTTATCTCTACCTGTCCTGTGTAGATGAACCTCATTGTTTAACCCTGCCTTAGTTCTTGGCTATCCCTTGAGCTATCTCTCCGATTGTTTAAGACCCATAGGGTCCAGAAATGCAGTCCCTCCTAGGAACCCGAGCTTTATGTTTCTCTTACTCTGTGTGGGCTGCATACACCTGTTGGCTCTGTTGGGGCTATGTGAGTGGCTCAGGAAGGCAGATCTGGTTGTCCACTGTGTCTAGCAGCATCACATGAGCAGCACAGTGGGCAGGGCTTCTCACCTGCCACTCTGGCAGTGCTATGCTATTTGCACACTGCTAAGTGGTTAGAGTGAAGGTACAAAAATACTGCCTGCCAGCACTGGTTCAAGCAAAGTAGAGGGAGGCCATAAAAATGATGTCTGCTAGTATTCCCTCCCCAGGGAGTCTCAACAGACATCTGCCCCTCTGGCAGAGGCTTTAAGTTTAGCAAATGAATCTTTCATCTATGGCCTAGGCTCTTTTCAAACTGCTGCTTTTTGCACTGGGTCCCTGGGTGAATGAGTCTCTGCACAAGCTTTTTAAAGAGTAGCATGATCATTCCCAAAGCCATCCATTCCCTCTGGGTGTAATTCCCATTGGTTTTCAAAGTCAGATATTTTGGGGGCTTGTCTCTCTGGTGCAGAACTTGAGGACTGGGGTGCCTGGTATAAAGCACAAACTCCTTGCCCCTTAAGGAGAAGCTCTGTTTATATGTATTTTTGTTTGTTTATTTTTTGAGATTCCTCCTAATTGTGGGTCCCTGTGCATGGGTAAGATTTTTGGTGAGAGCTGTCTATCTCTCCTACCCATTTACGTGTGGTCATTTTAGTCCTTTATTGTAGAGCAAGTATTCAACTAGTTCTCAAGCTCTTTCTAGAAGGAATTATTGCTTCTTGAGCTGCATATTTGTTATATCCATGGAAGAAGATGAGATCAGAATCTTCTTATATTACCATCTTGAACCACTTCCTCTCTAATTCTTCTGCTGTTACACATTCTAATTATTGTTTGTCTTGTTTATTTATTTCTATCCATCTCCTTCCATTATAGGCTCTTTGATAGTAAGAATTTTTGCCTATATTGGACACCTGGGTGGGTCAGTCAGTTAAGCATCTGCCTTCAGCTCACGTCATGATCCTGGGGTCATGGGTCAGGCTCCCTGCTCAGTGGGCTCCCTTCTCCCCTTCCTCTGCCCCCCTCCTGCTCATGTGCTCTCTCACTTGTGCTCTCTCTCTCTCTCAAATAAATAAATAAATAACCTTTTTTTAAAAAAGACTTTTTGTCTGTTTTGCTCACTGCTGTATTTCTAGATCTTAGAATAGTGCTTGGCACATGATAAACCACAATAAATGCTTGTTAAAGGTATGAATAAGCCCACTAGAGTGCTATAAGAACCTTGAGGATATGACCAAATGATGAAGCATGGTAGCTAACCTGCTATTCATAAGATGATGAGAATCCAAGTTACTCTGAAGAGTGAGAAAAAAGAAAATAAAGGTAGAATATAAAGAAAAGAGTCCAGCATGGTTGGGGGTAACTGCAAGAAGCCAGAGAGAGTTCTTCCCTTGGGGTAAGCCAAAAGATTGGGGAAATTAGAAATATTTAAGCGAACTTTTAAACTTGTTTGCTGTGGGATATGCAACATAAATTCCAATCTTCCACCTTCTCCACAAAATGTTTGTACCAATTCTTTGCTTGTCAACGCCAAACATCACTTGAGTGGAGGGATTCTGACTGGGGAAATGAAAGAGAACTGACTTCCACATCCCACTGGCTGAGAGTCAACATGTTCAGATGCAGAAGTCAAAGGCCAAGAGCACAGCTGATATCTGAATTGCACATGCAGTCTTTAACCTTGCTGTATATTTCCTTGGCAGGCTTCTGTTGAATATAATGGTGATTTTAATAAGGACCAGGGTTTTTAATTAATCAGACATCGTTCACTGTGGCTCTGGTCCAATTCATCTTAGGGCAGCTGCTTTCCTACACATTCTTCAATTCATACTTATAATTATTATCAATAACCACCACATACATACTTAGTGTGCCAGACACTACAGCCTGAAAAGACGTGATCTCTGAGCTAAACAGTTTAGTTTCTATTTTAATCATGCAGTCCTAGGATCTCACTCCCCTATTTCTTCTAACACGGTTAGCTTATTTCAGGCAGGTAGCCATTTGAATTTGTCTCTCCATGAAATTTTGCTCAAGCCTATTCTTTGGGAGTGCTGCAGGCAAAGAAATTTCTTTGAGGAACAACAAAGGTGGTCAATGCCACTGGAGAAGGGCCAGAAAATTAAAGTAGGAAGATAAAAATCATGTTATTTTGTATTGTCAATGTAAAATCACATTGAGGCAGAACATACAATGATAACAAACCTATTCTCAGGGAGAAAAAAAATATATTTGTAGGCTAAAAAGCCGTATTCAAAAAATTATGTATATTTTTTATCTATATCCTTTCTGGCTAACCTCTATCTGCCTTTATTTTAGTCCTATTATATTTCATCAAGTATTAATAGTATGCTTTAGGCTAAAAGAGCCATAAGGATCATTTTCCTTCTGGAATTTTTTGTGTGAGTGGCCCAGGAGGAATGTTTTGGAAGGTCTCTTTACATGAAATCCCAGCTTATGAGCAGCCCCATTTTTACCCAGATTTACTGATTACTGAACCTTCCACTTTGAAACTATGAATCTTTCAAGTCCTCTCTCCAAAAGTACTTCTCAGTGTCCAAGTTTTCTACAGATAAAAAGACATACATAAACTTTCCCAAATCTCTCAGATTTTCAAACTTTATTTAATGGAATACCACCAGGGATTTAAAAAAACCACACACACAAAAATGCCATTGTTACACATGGGTGGACAAGAATAGAGATGAGCAATGACATCTATGAAGCAGAACTTAATAAAACTTTTTGAAACTAGATCAGCAAAGCACTGTTGATATATAAGATGAAACATGGGAAAAAACCTTCACTGGGTTCAGTGCTGATTCTCTATGCCATACTCTAGCCACATCCCATCACAAACAATGTGATTTTTTTTTAAGCCCTGTGTTTTGTTTTGTTTTTTCTAAATACCTTTATTGACACAGGGATGTACAGATAGGCCAAAGGAGTAGGACAGGTAACCTAAAACAGACACATATCTACAAGGATATTTGATGTATGATAGAGGTGGCACTTCACAGCCATAGAGAAAAATAGTCATTGAATAAATGGTGCTGGGACAGTTGGTTGTCCATGTGGAAAATTTGAAATTGAACGCCTATCTTACAACATACATTATAAATTCCCAGTAGATTAAGAATTCAAATATGAAAAGTAAAACACTAAAACTTTTAGAAGAGAGTATCTTTATGACCTTACAGGTTAGGGAGCAGAAAGTTTTCTTACATGTAGCACAAAAATTACAAACCTTATAGGATGAGATTGATTGGTAAATTGGACTGTTAAGATTATGAGTTTATATTCATCAAATGACACCATCAAAAAGTGAAAAGGCAAGCGATAAACTTGGGATAAGTGTCTACAATAAGTTAATCAGCAAAGTATTAGTATCCTAAAAACACAAGGAATCTTATGAATAGTTGAGAAAGGAAACAAACAGCACAATACTTTAAATGGGCAAAATATATGAACAAGTACATTCTCTGAATATAGCCAACAAATATGACATAGTTAAAAAACATATATGAGAAAAGATGTTCTTTGTTAATTAATAGGAAACCGCTAATTTTAACAATAAGATACCACTTCATATCCACTGGATTAGGAAGTAACCAAACATGTAATGCTTAGGGTTTAATGTAAGACAACAGGAATTCTTACCCACTGCAAATGGTGGAAAACAACTTGGCATTACCTGGTATGGTTGAAGATGTACATAGCCTATGTATAAGTCATCAATTTCACTTCTAGGTGTAGATTATAGACAAACTTCTAAAAATAATAACACAAGATTGTATAATACTGTATAGTTAACAAAGCACAAGAATAGGTATATGTAGTCTACAAGCAATTTTTAATCCATTTTTAGTAGACATTATTAACTCTACTCATAGAGTTAATAATTATCCTCCTAGGGTCACACAGTTGGTGAGTGGCATTGACACTCCCCAGGTATAAATTCCCCCTTCTGGCAACAGCCCCCACTTTTGTCTGGACATCTACCCTTCCCTCTCTTAAGGGGTCGAGATGAAGCTCCATCCAAATATGGTTGATCAAAACACCATAGTGATTGGTTTAGGAGTAACAGGAGGCCTGTCCAATCAGAATGAAACAGGATTTCTGGAAAAGATTATTGCCTTTTTATTCTGGTCTGCAGCCTGGGAGGAGATGACACCAGAGCTGTAGTAAGCTGCCACTTGCAGTCTGAGAATGAAGCAGACAAGCAAAAGGTTGAATTGAGAAATAGAAAAAAATTAACTCTTGATGATATAATTTACTCCTTGGAGGTACCTGAGGTCAGATCTACCCTGGATATCTAGGTTACATAAGCAATAAACTCCGTTTATGTTTAGGTGATTTCAAGTTGCCCTGTCTGCAACTTACAACCCAAAGAATTCTGGATGATACAATGACAAAGCCAGAACTAGAGCACAGGTCTCCCAATGTCCAGTGTTCTTCACAGCACTGCCTAACAAGATGTGGCTGGAGGAGAACTGAGTGGGAAAAATTAGAAAGGGAGACAAACCATGAGAGACTCCTAATTCTAGGAAATAAAGGGTTATGGAAGGGGGGTGGATAGGGGGATGGGGTAACTGGGTGACAGGCACTAAGGAGGGCACTTGACGAGATGAGCACTGGGTGTTATACTATATTTTGGCAAATTGAATTTAAATTACAAAGAAAAAAGATGTGGTGGGTGGGCTCCAAAGCCAACATAAAAATATAAACAGTATTTGTTTTAATATGACAAAAATTAGTTTGAGTTTTCTCCCCCAGCATGTTATAGAGAAAAATATTTCTGCTCTTATATTTTTATGAGTGTATACCTAGTTTGTGTTTCATCCAATTCAAGGCCAATAGCTTCACGATTGAAGTAGTTTCTTTGTCAAAAAGAAACTTGACATAGTCAAGGACAACATTCTGTAATTATAGATAAATTCATCCAAACCACCAATTATGTTTAAAAGCGATCAAAGTAAGTATATATGTTAAATTATTACCATAAGAGGGAGTTAGACTATTTAATTAAACAACACAAATGAAGTATGGTGGCACCATAGGTAAAATTAACCAACAATCCAGAGTCCTACACAACATTGCCTCTCCACACAGGAGAATGGGAGATTGTCAGAGCTGTCACTGGGATGTTCTTGTCTTCTGACAGAGGCTGACTGCACTCAGAGAGAGGATCCACCTTGCCAGCTGGAGTCAATGAACTGGAACTGAGGGGCTCCGAAAATCATGCCCATAATTGCAAGACCGCAATTCCCAAACTTAGACTGACAAGTTTGAATGTGCTTGTGAGGACAATGGAACAGGATATTTGAAAGCAGGACTTCCCAGGAATCCCAGTATAGTGATCATCAACAGAGACAATAAAAGCTATCCTTAGAACAAATAGGTCAGGATTTCAAAGAACGCCCATGAGATGTCAACACTGCTGCCAAAATGGCAGAGCATTCAGAGCTGGTCTTCAAAATCTCCCACTGCTTGTTAGCCTCCCTTCCTGAACCTCTGGCTTCCCTTCTCTCTGTCTCCACAGCTCTCAGCAGCCTGATTACTTTGTCTGTGGAAAGCCCCCACAATGAGGCACTCAGTTCAGACATACTCTCCAGGAAAGGGCTTAAAGCTGCAAAATGAAGCCTGCCTTTCATTCTTTTTTTCCTTCCTTCTTTTTTCTCTTATTTTCCTTCCTTCCCTTTTTCCTTCCTTCCTTTCTTTTTCTTTCTTTCTTCCTGTCTTTCCATTTCACTAATCAAAATTTTCATTCCCTCACAGAATTATGGACGTTGGAGCTATGAAGTGCTAGGTGAAAAGCCAAGTCATGCCACTTACAAACTTATGAAACAGGGCGAGTTAGTTAACATTCCTAAGCATTGATTTCCTCATCTGAAAAGGAAATAATAGCTCCTAACTCATAGAGTTGTTGAGAGAATTTAGTGAGATAAAGCATGTCGCAGTTTACTCAATGGATGGTCCATAGGAAACACCTAGTAAAAATCAGTAATTATTAATGCTCCTACTAATAATAATAGTAATAAAGATAAGGATGATCAATAGGTTTAACTAATCCTATGGGAATTTGTCTATTTTTGAAAAGGAGCTTAATTGCCACTTTTTTGAAAGTACGCATTGTATTTCACATCCACTATTCTGCCTATGGGGCTTTCTGTAGAACAGGTTGTGTATCATTTACTGTCATAAATTTTAATATTCCTTTTTCACAGGCTCCATCAGCTCTGAAATAAAAAAGTCTACATATAGTGTGTAACCAACACAAGTGAAGCAAAACAATGCACCAGCCCGAAGATCTGATACTAGCAATATACAAGAAGACCTTTTCCCCTTTTTCTTTGGTGATTTACTTTATGAATAAATTGCTTTTCTTTAAAGGTCACTTTGTTGTTTTAGAACACTTTACACCTGACTATCCTTTTACTGTAGGGAGTTGCACAAAGGACAATTTAAGCAATATTCCTAAGATTTTTATCTACTGTATTATCCCAGTTCTCCCAGAGAATAAACAGCTCAGGATGTTGACGAAGTAAGGTGGTTTGCCTGAAAATATGTTTTGTCAAAAATCAAAAGATTAAAAAATTTATTTTATATATCATCCACCTGGGTGAGACAAAATAGTTAATTATGATTAATGTTTATCGAATACTTACTATATGTCCATTATATATAGTCCAAAAAACACTAAGGGTTTTATATGTATTATCTCATTGAGTCCTGACAATTATTTTATGAGGTAAGTTACTATTATTCTCACTTTTAAAATAAGAACAGCAAGGCATAGGAATATTGAGTAACTGAGCCAAAGTCACACAGCGAACAAGGGATGAGTAGAGGATGAATTTAATCATCCTTATCTCTAACCCAAACTGGTTGCTCAGATTAGCTAGACCTAAATCTTTACCACAACACCTCCAAAAATAAATGTTGGGAAGTGTAAATTAGGAGAGCATTGAATACCTGAAACAGAACACCCAATTCTAGTAAATCTTGTACACTCTAGAATATTAATCTTTCTTGGAATATCCATCTTGAACTTCTTATCCACTAGGATGGGATCTGAGAATGTCCTAATATTAAGGCAAATTCATTATGAAAAAAAATCAGATGCAATAATGATTATCTGCCCTTGTCATACACTATTTCTTTCTACTCACCCTATAATTATTTGAGGTGAGTATTGCTCCCACTTTATAAATGACAAAATAAGCTCTGAAACATTAAAACAGAGACCAGAGCTCAATCTCAGCTCACAGGGGTGTTCTTTTTGGCCCACAGAGTGATATTAAAATATTTAAGCCAAAATTTAAAAATTAGATTACGTGCTAAAAACCCATATTTCTGTATTCTACTGAGAATTTCAAATTCCTGGAAACCCTACTCAAATTCCTTCATGGCAATCAATGGTTAGAGCTGAAGAGTAGTTGCCCAGGGTCATTTTTCTCCAACCATCACTGGCCCCATCAACCAGCATCACTCATTTCATTGATGCTCATCAATCATGTGTCTCTATTGGTTCTCACCTCTCACAAGAACAAGCAGAATATTATGACCAATTGTTGACTGATCTACAAAGGCCCTGGCCATGGGAAATACTCTGACATTGCCACCATCTTCCAACGATGCTAAAATGCCAAGAGAGCTAGAGGAATAACATGAACACAAGGACACTAAATGTATTCTCTCAGTCTAGTAGAAACACTATTTGCCACAGGACATTGTTTTCCAAATTGTTGCAGAATATTGTTTTCATTGGTTGTTTTGTATGAGCGTCTATTATGTGGGCAGCCTTTGTTGCTGTTTTGCCACATGACTTCCCTAGGAGCAATTGTAATGAAAGACTTAGAAAGATCATACAGTATTCATTTTTCCCTTTCTTTTAGTAGTAGAATCCCTATGCCTTAGGTAGGCATATAATCACCCAAGAAGAAACTACATTTCCCAGTCACCTTTGCAGTTAGGCCACATGATTTACTTCAGACCAATGGGATGTGGACATACATGATACCAGCAACAGAAGGTCTTCTAAAAGACTGACCTAGACACTATTTTTTCCCCCTTGCCATGAATGTGGAGGTCAATCAGCAGCAGCCATGTGGACATTCAGGAAGATTACAAGGTATCGAGATGGAAGGTACCAGGGTCCCTGAATGTTCCTGTATAGCAGAGACAGCCTACCAGCTCAAGATATCTCATTCTAGACTGTTTCTTGGGAGATGAGCTTTTACTTACTTAAGCCACTAGTTTTCTATGTCTTTGTTACAGCAGCCTTTCTCGCCTTATCCACCCTGCTTTTCCCACTTTCAGTCATCCTTTGTTCTTCCTCAGATCTGAGAGGATAGTAAATCCTTCCTTCACTGTATGAACTAAAGTTTTTAAATCCTGATACAGAATTTAAAAAGCAGTGTGACCTTGGCAAATTACTTATCTCTGAACCTGATCTGCAAAAGAATAG
This sequence comes from Vulpes vulpes, assembly GCF_048418805.1. Classification (NCBI taxonomy): domain Eukaryota; kingdom Metazoa; phylum Chordata; class Mammalia; order Carnivora; family Canidae; genus Vulpes; species Vulpes vulpes. The sequence continues at coordinate 63,877,775 of NC_132790.1, read as the reverse complement.
TTGGAAAGGAAATTTTTTTTTTCAATTTTTATTTATTTATGATAGTCACAGAGAGAGAGAGAGAGAGGCAGAGACATAGGCAGAGGGAGAAGCAGGCTCCATGCACCGGGAGCCCAGTGTGGGATTCGATCCCGGGTCTCCAGGATCGTGCCCTGGGCCAAAGGCAGGCGCCAAACCCCTGCGCCACCCAGGGATCCGGAAAGGAAATTTTTAAAAGGAGAGAGGACAAGTACCTCTACCTTATATTTTGGGGTATCTTCCATCTATATTTTAGCCAAACTACTCTCCAACCTATTTTTCTCGAATGCATAGTTGAGCTTATTACTCCACACTAACCTCTGTCAATGGCAACCCCATTGCCCTTAGGAGAGAATCCAAATTTCCAAAACAAGTGTAAAAGGCCCCAGGTGATCGGGCTCCAGTGTCATCTCCGGGCACACTCTCCAAGCAGCCAGGGATGCTGTCACTGAGTTGGGAAAAGGCCCTTTGCCAGCCAGGCCTGTAATTTTTAAGTGCTTGTGTGCTGAGTTACCTATAGCTCAGCAAACAAGAAGGCTGTACAGTGTAGAAATTAGGACCGGAAGCATCGGATAGACCTGAGTTCAAACACCGTCCCTACCACTTCCTGATGTGACTTTCATCAAAGGATTTTAACTTCCCTGTAAAATGAGAGTAAATGCTACTAATCACCACACAGTTGTTCTGGTTGTTAGCTCAGATAATGTGCTGAGTGCCTTGTATGTAGCAAACACTCAGTAAATAGTTTTCTTCCTTGTTGCAGCTCTCCTTACTAACTTTTCTAGTTTGTTACGGTATAGAAGTAGCATGGAACAACCCCCATCCCATGCCCCCAGGCTCTGCCTGAGGATATGTTAGGGGCAGTACACACTGAGCATTACATCCCAAATTACTGCCCCCTAAACACAATCTGCCAGCGATCCAGAATGAAACCCAGGCCTTCTCCCACATACCCGTCTATCCAATGCATTCTAGGAGAGCTCAGAGATGACCATGACACCTGATACATGAGCAACTGAGTCTCAGCATCCTCGTGCCCAGTCATTCACTCCAAATCCCTTTCTACCAGTTTGCCCCTATTGACTTTGGCTTTTGGAGGTCTCTCTTGGAACCCTCCATGATAAAAGTCCCTTGTGTAAAATACCCGAAGCCCAGCTGTATTGTCGTCTCATCATGCATTAATTAAAACAACAAGCCAGCAATCAAAAGTAATTTTTAATTAGCGTTTTACTGCAGTTTCTCTCAAAGAACACCAAAGAGAGAACACAGAGGAACTTGTTAGATATTCTCTCTTCTCTTTCATTCATTTTCAATTATTCCCAAACCCTGCAGCTGTCCCAAAGTCTCTCAGCCTTCTCTAAAACTAGGCACATGCACACAAACACATACACACGCACACATGCACACACGCACGCACGCACACAGCCCACCAGAAGTATGCCAGAGCCAGCTTGCACCAGCTTGAAAGAGCTGATTGTTAAATTTTCAGGAATTTTGCCAGCTGGTTGTTAAACACATCCATTATTAAAAATTAAATTATATAAACTTACAACAAAATAGATTATAAACAAAGGTGATAAATATGCAATACTCAGAGGAAAAAAGGACATGCAACAACATGAGTGAATCTCAAAATAATTATGCTGAAGCCAAACAAAAGAGTACACAGTCCATGATTCCTTTTATAGAAAACTAATCTGTAGTGATAAAATGCAGATCAGTAGTTGTCTGGAGGTAGAGGTAAGAAGCAGTGGAGGCAGAAAGATTGCAAAGGGGCATAAGGAAATTTGGGGGGGGGGGGGTAATTGATATGTTTATCATCATGACGGTGATGATGGTTTCATAAATGTATACATGTGTCAAAACTTCTCAAATTATATACTTTAAGCATGTGCAATTCAATGTCAGTTATACTTTAATAAAGCTGTTAGATAAATGTTCAAAATCCATCACTTTCTAATTATTTTACTACATTCTACTCCATCTATATTCTTGAGGTTTCTTTACATCTTTGTGTCTGTATTGTAGAAATACTATATAATAGTGCTTTTTTGGCATCTCTTTCTAAGTCTGTGTTCAGTGACATCATTTTGGTAGCTTGAAAATTGGCCATTGTAGGAGTGTTTACACCATGGAAATCAGCAAGCATTACAAATCAGGGCTTGATTTTTTTGTTTTGGTGGATGTCTAGACTTAAGAAAGTCATAGAGGGATCCCTGGGTGGCACAGCGGTTTAGCGCCTGCCTTTGGCCCAGGGCGCGCTCCTGGAGACCCAGGATCGAATCCCACGTCGGGCTCCCTGCGTGGAGCCTGCTTCTCCCTCTGCCTGTGTCTCTGCCTCTCTCTCTGTGTGTGTGTGACTATCATGAATAAATAAAAAAAAAAAAAAGAAAGTCATAGAAAAATGCTAATAATACAGATTGAACTCTAAGGTGTATTGTGCCTATAGCCATTATATTATGAATAGTGCATAAAATTGAGAAAATATTCTTTCAAAAGTATTCAAAAACTATTATCTGATTCAGCAGTCTCCCACTCACATCATTGATGAATGTGTAAAGTTAAACATATTTTTTTGCTTCACTTTCTTATGGCTAACTTGTTAACATCAACAAAAATATTAACCATTGTTTATGTCAGAAGTATATTCATTTGTCAATTGCAGTGGCTACTAGAGCTCAACGAAAATCAATAAAAGCATTCTGCGAGAATCAATTGTTTATATAGAATTTATAATAAAAGGTATACATATTTTATTATTATTTGTAAACTGTGTGCTACACAATAAAATCTACAATACACACGTAGTGTTTTGTTTTTTTCAGAAAGTCTATATTAAACTTTTACCAGGACTATGTCATTTTAATGTCATTATGGTGTTTGCAAGAGAACTGTTCCATTTTCCAGTGTCCCCTGCTCTGTCTTCACCTTAGTTCTTTACTACAAAGCTTTTTTTATTTTTAAGATTTTATTTATTTATTCATGACAGAGCGAGAGAGAGGCAGAGACACAGGCAGAGGGAGAAGCAGGCTCCATGCAGGCAGCCTGATGTGGGACTTGATCCTGTGACTCTGGGATCACGCCCTGGGCTGAAGGCACACGCTCAACCCCTGAGCCACGCAAGGATCCTACAAAGCTTTATAATACAGCTTTATTATGTAGATTGAGAGGGTTTTGTTGTTTCTGTTTTTCTTTTTTCCTTTTATGTGTTCATTTTCCCTATTTCTGAAAATAAGAAGACTGTGGACTGACCAAATATGCAAGAACCCTTCCTAATCAGCGAAGGAGGAAGATTGCAACCATTTCAATATAATCTGCTTTCTTTTACTTTATTTCTGCCACATGTGTATTTTTGGCCTTGTGCTTTAGAGCTGACAAGGTGCTTACACACAACTGTGCTTGCTTTAGCACAGCTGGCTACACTCACTTCCACATTTCCCCTTAAGCTGCCTCTCTGGGGTCCTGTTGTAAAAGCTTGCATGCACTTGCTGAAGACATGGCAAAGAGAAGTACAGGTGTTCATTACATAACATTGACAGAGCTTGGAGATGACAAAGACTTGGCCATAAAATCATATTAGCACTCTGATTACAGAGATAGAAACATTTTAAAGGTTTTTCCTGCTGGGCCTGGAAAGCCACAAAAATTAAAGTACATTTGTTGGGGTGGTAAAAAATGTGGGTGAACTTTTTTCTGTGTTTTGAATTTGAATTCTATCAATGCTGCTATTAGAGTATTTGCATAATTATATAAATAATGAGGGGATTTATTTATGTACAGTATATAAAGACTTTGTTTCTATGCTCCTCAAAGCACAATGCATAGGACAGACTTCCTCATACTCACCCATATTCTGTGACTCTGTTTCTCCCGCTCCCGTTCTCGCCTGTTCTCTCCATACTTATTTTCTCACCTCCCTCCACAACCACAGCTTTTGTTTATTCTCCTCCTGCCAGCTCACCAGAGCAGCTGCTTCCTGATCCCTCACGTACTTCACAAGCTCACCCTCCTCCTGCCCCTGACAGAGCCCAAAAGCCTGCTGCTTCCCCAGTGTTGTGGCCATATCACCCACTGTAACCTAAACATGCTCCATTCCCTACAGAGGTCAGCATTGTCATCAGGAAGCAAAGCTAATAAATCCAACATGTAGTCTGCTATAATTACAGAGGTTTAAACAGTATACAGGCTTCCCTATAGAGAATCTACTTAGAGACATCCTCTTCAGGAAAACTTGCTCAAATCTCCCCCATCTCCCACGATGGGATTGGAAACCCTTTCTATGTCCTCTCCTGGAAGTCCACCCATATACTTACCATGTGTGCTGTATTTGCCTGTTTACTTGTCTGTCTCCACACTCTATTGGGGTCACTTTGGTATCCCCACTTCTGGCACTTTTCTTTATGTAGTAGATGCTCAATAAAGGCTTGTTGAATGAATGAATGAAGGTCCTGTGCATCTGGATTGTTGAGGAAGTACCAGTTAGCTGAAAAGACAAGAAATGCTGTCTCCTAAGGGTTGTGTATAGTAGGACGGGTGTGTACTTCATAGCTTTTAGGAAGGCATGATTTATGTTGTATGTATATGTCAGTGAGTGGCACCCCAGGAGCCACATGGAGAGACTCTACTCCACCTCTGAATTATCATTTCTTAAGGCAGAAACTCTGCCTTATTCACTTCAATTATACATAGAACAACAAAAAAAAATTATACATAGAACACCAAGCACAGTGCTCCATGTCTGGTAGATTTAAATGGCTTTTAGAAGAAAGAATGCATATATTCAAACGAATTTTTTTAAAGATTTTATCTATGTATTTGTTTGTTTAGAAAGAGAGAGTAAGCCAGGGGAGGGGCAGAGGGAGAGGAAGAAAGAATCTTAAGCAGGAGCCTGACTTGGGGCTCTATCCCACGACTCTGAGATCATGACCTGAGCCGAAATGAAGACTCAGTCGTTCAATTGACTGAGCCATGCAGGTGCTTCTCAAATGAATTTTTTATAAAGCTGTGGTAGTCAAACACCCTTCTTTGTGTTAAGGATATTTTCATCTTTAGAACTATGGTGAACAGACAATTATGTCTTTACCACCCTACAGGAATTCATTCATTTAATGGAATTATCTACTAGGTACACAAGTACTGTCCTGGACAATGAAGATATAGCAGTGGGAAAAACGAAGGCCCTGCCCTCATGGAGCTTACATTCTAGTGAAGAATAAACAATAAACTTATTGGCAAAATAAGTGTATAATATGCTGTCAGGTAGTAGGAAGTGATATGAAGAAAATTAATGGCAAGTTAGGGGATAGAAGGAAACTGGGAACAATTTTGGGTAAGATGGTAAGGGCATAACTCTGTGAGGGAATGATATTTAAGCATCCCTAAATAAATAGAGAAAGGAAGGCATGCAGATATCCAGGTGGAGAAATGCTTACTAGGCTGAGGCCAGAGCAAGTGGAAAGACCTCAGTGTAGGAATGAATAAGCTTAGTGTGTTTGAGGAAGAGCAAGGAGGCCAGCAAGAGTGAGCAGACAGTGGGAGAAGAAAAATTCTAGAAAATTCTTGCATTCTGCTTTCTTATTACTAGGTTCCTTGGAGACCATGAAGCCTTTCAGTTAAAAATTAGCTGTTTTCTTTTAAAAGTCATTCCTTACCTCAGGCTATCAGTTTATAGCAACCATTCAAGAGATGCTTTTTTTTAAACATCTTTACATTCCAGACCTAGCTTTTTTTATATAAACCCTAGATATTTGAAAGAAAGAAAGACAGAAAGACAGACTTTCATTTCTCCAAGCAGTACGAACATTTTTTTTTTTTGAGGAATCTGAGTGTGAAGGTGATAGCTTCTCCATGTGCCCACTCCTATCCTCGATAAGTTAGATTTTTGCTAATTATCATTTTTAAAATGGCCTTTTCCTCACCTTGCCCCAATTTTTGAGTATCTCCTGTGTGCCGGTTACTGGTAGTATGACCAAAAAGCAAGATGGCACAGGCAAGAAGCGAACAAGAGTTTCAAAACAAAAATTAAAGAGGGATGAATTTCTATGTCTTTGCTTCTCTTAAGCATGTAATATAAAGACAATTTACCATTGCTCTTTACAAGGAGAGCCTCGTTAAATATTAACACTTTTCATCTTAATAAGGGGTTCCTTTTGTTCCTTATTAACCAAGTCAAATTTGACCAAATCATTTCTTCTTATTCTAGAAGATAGGCAGAGGATTATATTGAAGGTCCTATTGTACTCTAGAAAAGAATTTCTACACCATCTTTTTTCTACCATAAAATACCGAGCAACCTGGTTATGTGAAATACTTAATAATCGGATGATTTATGTTAAGAATATTCTTTTCTTAGAGTGGACCAAGTCATCACATTGGAAAAAACCAACTCAATTTCATTTGATCCCTGTGATACTATTTCTCTCTTTCTCACACCACATTCCCAGAAAATGATTGTTTACTTGGTAGGTTGAAATAATGACCACATTCAGATTAGAGCTTCTGAAGTATCAAGGATAAAGCATACTCAGTGACCCTGTAAAAACTGGTTAAAACACTAATTAGTCTTTCATAAAACCTTGACAGGAGGTGATAAAACTATGAATACACCTCTCCCTTTCCTACCCTATTCCATGTGAAAAATGTGTAGCTCAGAATCTGGGATGCAGAAGAAAAGGTGCATGTATTTTGAAAAAGCTCTCCCGGTATCATGATGAGTCTCTCTCTCTCTCTCTCTTTTTTTTTTTTTTTTTAAGATTTTATTAATTTATTCATGAGAGACACAGAGAGAGAGAGAGAGAAAGAGAGAGAAGCAGAGACATAGGCAGAAGGAGCAGGCTCCGTGCAGGGAGCCTGACGCATGACTGGATCCTGGGTCCCCAGGATCAGGACCAGGGCTGAAGGTGGTGCTAAACCGCTGAGCCACCGAGGCTGCCCTCATTGCCCTCATGATGAGTCTCTTATGTAATTTTCTCCTTTATTTTTATTGTTCCTGTTTTGTAGCTATATTTCTGTTTATCAATTTATATTTTATTTATAGAAGTACTACTTCCTTCTTTTATTTTTTTTTTTTTTGAGAGAGAGCATGCATGAGCAAGGAGGGGCAAAGGGACACATCTCACAACCCTAAGATCATGACCTGAGACAAAATCAAGAGTCAGACACTCAACTAGCTGAACCACCCAGATGCTACAAGAAGTATTACTTCTTTATCCCGTACTTTACCCTCTCAAAATTTGAAGAGGTATTGTTTCTTTCTTCTCTTATTCTTCTTCTGTTTTATTACTTTCTTAAATATCTCTGCTTTTTCCTTTTATTCTGTCTCTCCCAACCGATCATAATACAGAAGTCAAGTTTATTTTAAAATAATTACAGTGTCTCTGAAATTAAGTTTATGTTCCCCATTCTTCACTGTAAGATCTGGGTTTGGAGAAAGATAAATGAACTAACATTTATGAAATACTTTAGTGCCAGATATTATGCAAGGTGCTTTGAAGACATAAATTAATTTAATCATTTTAACAGCCTGTGGTAGATTAGTTTATTGTCCAAAAATATTCACTCCGCACCCCCTCACTCCCATGGGAATTATATATTTCCTTCTCTGGTGACTGTGGGTTTGCCTATATGACTTTCTTTGGCTTTATATTAGGGAGGTGTACTTCCTCTACCCTTGGGTTTGGTCTCAGTCATGCGACAGCTTTGGCCAGTAGAGTGTTAGTAGATGTGATACAAGCAGAAACTTGAAATACAAGGAAAAATAGTCTCAGGCAGACCTCTGGTCCCACGCTCTCAGAGAACAAAACTACTCCAACTTACATAAGCTGACTCCCAACTGACCCTGGTGCTCCACAGATGCAGGACCTAAATAAAGGTTTATCGTATTGTGGCACTGGGATTTTTGTGGCTTTTGTTACACAGCAATAGCTAACCAATACACAATTCTATGAGGTAAATAGTATTATCCCTTTTTAACCAAAATGGAAACAGAGTAAGAAACAAGCCCATTGTCACACAGCTAGTATCCTGCAGAGCCAGGATTCACACCAAAATCTGTCTGATTGAGAATCCAGTGTTCCTTTACCTACAACATGCTTCTCCTTTAAACTTTATATTCCTCTTTCCATAAATCAAAATAAATTTGATTTTTACTTTCCAGTGTCTCTCAGATGATTTTTACTGAGATCAGTAGCCCCACCCCCAGAAAAGTGTCTTCATTCTCCTGCCCAGAAATTTGACTTCCCAGAATCATATTTCTCCTTTATTCTATGAGTTCTCAGTGTAGCCCTCTGATAACAGGAATAAAAACCTAATAACAGGTTATTCCAAAAATGTAATTTTTATATGCATGTAATTTGTTTTTAAGCTTAGGATTGATCAGATATGAAGAGCAAGTGCTGGGTGCAAGTACATAAGTGATGGATAATCATTTCCTCTCCTCTTCTAACCTGGAGGCACAGTGCATGATAAAGTGGGAGTATTCAGAGTGGCGGGCTCTGATAACACAGTCCTCAGCGCTCACTCGGCAGGAATTGGTGGCGTTACTGCTGAGTCACATGTCATTATTTTTCAGAACTGATAGTAGTGAGAGAAATACCTGAAAAATGAGGGAATAGGACAAATACAGTGCCCATTATTTTAAAAAGGCCAGAAGACTCCTCTGGCTTTTTGAGATTGATCAGTTATCTTCAGTATCTGAAAAGGTCCTAGAAAAAAATAGTCAATTTGAAATGATTGCCAGCCAGGAGAGTACTCACTTTGCTAGTTTAACCCTCTATGGTCAACCTTTAACTATCACCCAGGGTGGTTGTAAAAGTCGATAGAAAATACTGGGATTTTTTTGTAAATCTATCTTTGGGATACAATATAGTGTCTCTCAACCTGGGCACTATTGACATTTTGGCCCAGATAATCCTTGTTACTGAGGCTGCCCTATGCATTAAAGATGTTTAGCAGTATACCTGGCCTCTCTACCTGCTAGATGTCAGTGTCTCCACACATTGCCAAATGTCCCCCTGGGACTCTAAAAATTGCCCCTGATTGCAAACCTCTCAGGCACTTCCTCTAATTACATATATATTTGCTGTAACAAACTATAATATGATCTTCTTTCTTTCAGCCTCTTGAGTATGTACTCAGGAGGCCTCGCCTGCACTGCTGTCACACAGATAGTCAGCCCTCCGCAAAGCCTCAGAGCCTCAGATTGCTCCCCCTGGGAATCAGCAGGTGTTGTCCCAAAGTCATGCTTGAAGGAGCACCACTGTCAGTTAACACGTGGTGCTTGCCATTCTTTCCTCATCTGCCCCAGCCTCACTACCTTCTACCCCCGTGCCAGGCATCTGCCCCTCAGGAAGCCATTTGAGGACACTTCCTCCCTGTTCATGCTGCCTTTGGTAACATTCAAAGACACCAGCCCTGCAGATGGCAGACTGATACCATCTTCTTTGGAGTGCTCACTGGGCCAGAATCATTCTGGGCTCCCTCGAAGTGAGATGCTATGAGCCATGGTACATCACCTGGGCATCCAAAGAATGCTATTTGTGCCTTACCTTCCTCCTCCCATCTCACAGAATCTGTCAGGAAAAGAATCCTTTGGGCTCAATGGATCCGAAACTATTAGGCCCGTACTTTTCAAGTTAGTGTGCGTTAAGAATCACCTGAGAGGGACACCTGGGTGGCTCTGTTTGTTAAGTTCCTACCTCTGGCTCAGGTCATGATCTCAGGGTCCTTGGATCAAGCCCCAAGTTGGGGGAGGGGGAGTCCCTGTTCAGTGAGGAGTTTGCTTCTCCCTTTCCCTCTGCCCCTACCTGCCCCCATTCATGCGTGCATGTTCTTTCTCTCTCAAATAAATAAAATATAAAAACAAACAAACAAACAAACATCACCTGAGAGATCTCATTAAAAGGCAGACCCTGATTCAGGAGATCTGGGATGGGGCCCAAGATGCTGCATTGCTTACGAGCTCCCAAGTGAGAATGGCCCTGTACTGCACTTGAAGCAACAGGTTTTAGTAGGTATAAGAATCATGTGGGGTACAGATTCCTACACCCTGCTACCAGAGATTATGATTCAGAGGGTTTAAGTGGAAACCATGTTTTCAGCAACTCTCTCTAGGTAGTTCAGAGTCCACACATTGAGAAACATCTCATTGCTGTAGCCCTTATCTTAGAAGACTGAGAAATACCTTTCCAGGGGCTGGGCCAATCCAAGAGCAATGAAACTAATTCCACATGAAGGTCCTCTTCCTGGTTATAAACTCTCTCCCTACAGACAAATTACCTCATGCAAATAGCTGCCAGTGGCACCCATAGGTCTTCAGATATACCCAAATAAGTCCAAGCCTCCAGCAGCTACCTAGATTAGATGCCTACTGGCCCAGCAGACTGGAAAGGAAGAAAGTTTGGATCTCCTTCCAGGTTAGGGTACAAAGAGAGCCTTTTAAATAAAAGACACAATTACCAACCCATATAGAAAGTTTGTGCGTTATCCAGCCATCTAGAAATGTAGGATGGGACAATCCTGGGCCTGTGGATGTAGAAACACAGCTCTGCCTATCTCTGGGACCTTTTAAGTGAGTGGTTCCATCCGACACAGAAGGTTAGAGATGTGTACTGCCTGGAGCTTCTTTTGGTGTCTTAGCCTTTCAAGGTCAAATGTCTTTAGAGTATTGATGGCAGAGAAGAAAATTTGGAAGAACCTCCCTAGGTTAAAATCCACAGATGCCTCCTTCTCTGGTGTTCATCAACAGAACTCCCTCTTGGTACCCTTCTACCCCAAAGAATCACACCTTCCCCTCAAAACAGGCAGGTGACATCAAGTGAGAAACAGAATAGTTCCAGCAAAGGAGAGAGAAAGAGAGATGCTTTAAGATTTAAGAGAGAAAGTAGTGCGGTTTTATGATACACTTATTTTTTTTAATATTTTATTTATTTATTTGAGAGAGCAAATGAAGGGGAGGGCAGAGGGAGAGGGAAATAAGCAGACTCCCTGCTGAGCAGGGAGCCTGATGCAGGGCTCAATCTCAGGACCCTGAGATCATGACCTGAGCCAAATTCAAGAGCTGGATGCTTAACCAACTGAACCACCCAGGCACCCCTATGATACACTTATTTAAAAGCGGCCCTCAGGATTGACAGTACAAGTCAGCAGGACTGGGAGTGAATATTAGGAACACATTGGGAGGTCCTACTATGTTCCAGGCATCTGCATGCATTACCTCTCATCACCCTCACGAGGAAAATGAGGTGCCATCACTCCTATCCTACTGATGAAGACATGAAGTTCAAAGAATCTGAACGCAAAAGAAAAGGAACCTACATTCCTGACCTAAGGGAGCTGCCCTATCAGCCCTGTGCTGCATGCACAGAAACTTCTTACTTAAGCCAGTTACTTGGAAGTCTTTCAATGACAGTAACTGAAATGTATAAACTAACTAATACAACCAGATTCTACACCCCAAATTAGTAGGATAGATAGATAGATAGATAGATAGATAGATAGATAGATAGATAGAATTAAAATACCATAATTTAGGGGCACCTGGGTGGCTCAGTCAGTTAAGTGTCTGCCTTCGGCTCATATCATGGTTCCAAGAGCCTGGGATCAAGCCCCACATCAGGCTTCCTGCTCAGCAGAGAGTCCACTTCTCCCTCTCTCTCTCTCTCCCTCTGTTTCTCCCCTGCTTGTGCTCATGCTCGCTCTCTCTCTCAAATAAATACATAAATAAAACATTTTAAAAATATCATAATTTAGAGACTTCATATCATTTTCTGAGTGTGTTTCCTTGATGGCCTTTTTGCACATAAATTAAACAGGCAAATGTTCACTGCTTTGACCTTTGGTGCTACTCCAGGCTCACCCCCAATTATGGGCTGACACCAATGATGGCATCTATTGAGTTCTTCAATAAGAATGGTATACAAAGCAATGTCCTGACAGATTTGGCAGGATCAGGCTAAATCTACCCAGGAAGAAAATGTCATTTTCTATATTCATAATAGACTTTTGAAGAAACCTATCATATTACTATCCTTCTTTATGAAAACCTATATTGCAAAGGATGAACTCCTAAGCCAAAGCAGATCGATAAATATGCCAGTGTGGTTCATCTCAATTCCAGTTTTCTCTGGTTCTAACTTCAAAATAGATATCTATCTCATTGCACACTATTTTTATAAGAAGAAATAATCAACACTTTACATTTTAGGCTATGATCCAGCCCCCTAATCTTGTAAGAAATGTGGATATAATGACCATATAGCCCAGCTCTTCCAGAGTCAATCGATTTCAAATGTTTTTCAATTGTAATCCTTGGGTCCTGTTGTGTGGTTCACCTCTATGCCTGAAAATGCTTTCTTATTTTTCCCATTTAAAATAATGAAATACAAATGCCCCCAATCTGAAAATGTGTTATCTCACACTTTTTCAGAAATGAATTTGACTCAGACAACCCGAACCCTTCCTGAATCTCCCCTCACTTCCAATTCTCTTTCCCCCTAACTCCCAAGGGCTTTCACTAACTTCTATCATGTCACATTACTATTATCTATGTAATCATTGTTATGATAGTTGCTGGCTTTTGCTGTTATCCATGTGTACTTGGTATGTTCTATCTTTTTGCTTAGATGATGAGTTCTTTGAGCCCATGGAATTTGCTTTTGTGTCCATGTCTAACACATAGGCTGGCACATAATATATGTTCAATAATCATGTATTTTAAGTTAACAAAAATAAATGAATACAGTTTTATTCATGGCTAAGTACAGAAGTGGGATTTCTGGACACTACAGAGAAAGTTGAGCCTGTTTAACCCAGGCAACATGAATGGCTTGGTGGAGATGGGGGAGAAAAGGAGATATCGTGCTAATGTGGAAGATGAAAAAGAGACAATGACAAATGTTACCTTCATCCAATTTTGTCTAGAGCTCATCTTGTCCATGGCAATCACAGAGAGCTAAATTTAACAGCTGGAAGTGAGGTCAAGGGCCAAGGGCAGACTTAGTGGAATTAGAAGTTAAATTCTGAAGCTGAAGAATGAAGAATACATGCTCTACTACACTCTAAAAACATCCTCAAGAAAAGTAAGTTCCATTAATTTAAAGAACCAGAAATATGGTTCAGAAGAAAGATTGTCTCCTTACTCTACAAAAAGCTAATTGCTAGACTCTTATTGACCAATAATGTGAGGTGAGATCATGGTATAAGGTTCTTTTCAGAGCAAGTGTTTTCTTGGGGCTTGTACCAGGAAACTGGGGACTTTAAATGGAATGCTTAACAAATTAAATCAGGCAAAATTTCAAGGGTTCTCAAATAGGCTCATTTTTAAAATTTTCATCCCCTACCAGAGGAGATGCAGGGGCAGGGGAGATTCTTTTCGAGTGATGTCAGAGAGCTTGGATCTGGGCCCTGAGACCTCACTTCCTATTGCATCCTCATCCATCAATCTGAATTCATTTACCAAGCAGACAAAACTCACCCAAAAAGTTAGATTATTGCAGAGTTTAAAAGAGGTCTGCAGTTTGCATATTTCTTGACTTATTTGAGAAATCCGGATGCTTCCCCCAAGTTCCGATTTTTGATCTGTGATTTTTATTTTTGCCTCCGTTGACAAAAGATGGTACATCCTTTCTTGGCATTCCGCACCCCAACTTAGTCACCAGAGCAGATGGCTATGAACATGTGATCAAACTTATATTTTTAATGATTTCTTTTTTTACAGAGTCAATATATCAATACATGAAAGCAGGCAGTCTGGTAGCCTAAAATAATAAGCACTACAAAAACCTCCCATGTTTGAAGTGGAAACTTTGCTCTTGTGCATTCCCTCCACCTCTAAACGCTCAGCTGCTTCATGCAGGCTGTAAAAGTTCCCCTTCCTTTGTTCCAGGCTGTTCATTAACTGAGGGCATAACTGTTACCAATTCTGCTCTCATATAAAAAAAAAACCAAAACTTTGCACTGGCAGTTTGATGTGCACAGATTATAGATGGGGGCTTTGCAACTCAATGGGTAGCCTATGTTCCCCTTTCCTTTAAAGTCACTACTATCAGCTACTCATATTTATCCAAGTTCTTCTGTTACCCACACAGCTTAATTAAGTCCTTTGTTGATATAAATAAGGTTTTGGTTTAACTGAGCTCAGCAAAAGGAAAAGTGTGTTTGTTAAAGTACTTTAGTTGCAAGCAAGAGAAATGCAATTAGATGAGCTCAAGCTCATCAAGGAGAGGGCTTTATTGTAAGTTTGTGCCATCTCAAAATCCTGGAGGACATCAAAGTAGCAAGATATGTGGTCTTAGGAGAGAAGAATCTGGGAATTACAAAGCCAGGAGGACAGATTCAGCAAAGGTGTCTTCCACATTCTCTCTCCACAAACCAGTTTGGTCGGCTTCCCAGGAGCTGCAAGCTCAGCCAAGAGACAGACTCTCTCTTCAGTCTCGATCCCAAGTACCTGGGGAGACTGATTAATTGGGATCAGATATCCAGCCCAGTCTAGGTGGCCATGGCCAGAGATGGGCTCACGCAGAAGAGCTGTAGCGACTGGAGGAGCAAGTTTTAAGATGGGAGTCGGTCACGGGAAAACAGTGAGTTGTTATCTCATTGGCTGCTCAGACAGCCCCAAAAGAGTCCGCCAAAGAATATCATCTTGTTTAAAAATAAAAACAAAAAAAAAATCACACCAAATTATCCAACATTTTGTTATCCCATAGAAGGAGTGCTGTAGAAAGTTTGGCAACTGGAGTGAAAAGTGAGGAATGCTTTAGACCAGTGTTCCACATCATTCTGAAAGGGACCCTTTCCAGCTTGTCGTAGGAAAATAATGAGGATTTGGGACAGCTTTCTAGTTCTTCTTGAACCTTATTCTCATAATGTAAATGGATTTGCTATTTAGTCTGAAATATTCTGATTTTCCATGGTGTCAAACAAAACATTTTAATAGAAGTATCAAGATCCATGTAAAGCCAAACAAATATGACTTATGAAAGTGTGTTGTTGGATTTTTATTTCCTTCATATTTCAAATAACTGAAGCATGATCAGTGCGTCTCAGTCTGTAAATGTAAAAAAGATAACATTTTTGAGATTTCATCCCCCAAGTAGCGCATTTCTTTCCTACATCCTTTTCTTTCCAAGCAGTTAGGTTGGTTTAGGCTCATTGCCTCAAGGAAGGGATGAACTCTGATGGAAAACTGAAACAATTAAGCTTTCTTGTTGTAGGTTTCCAAAATCCTAGGCTCTGTTTTGAGGGATGAGAGGATAGATGGAGACCATCTTCGGCATAGACAGAGAAATTTCATGGTTGGGAAAAGGCAAGAGGTGGAGGGAGGTTGCTGAGCTAATTAGGGTTTCCCTCAGACTTGGAATATTCTTCCTGGTAAATCCAAGGGGAAAAAAATCTAGGGGACACATTAAATATTTGGAAAATAGCAAGTCCTTAAGATTGTGGCCTTGTACTCTTTTTCCTGATCAGAGACCCTGGTCAGGCAGCAAAACTTAAGATAGATTTGTAGGACCAGGGGATAAATACCTGCTCTCTGCTGCCCATGTGATTGACACTGCCTAGAGATGTGGCATGGCCTACACAATAATCTGCAGTGACCCTGCATCAGACAGAGATCTAGGGAGAGTTACATGCATCAAGACAGGAAGAACTTTGATCATAGCTGACTTTAGAGAGCCCACCATAGCACAGAAGCAGCTGAATGATTCTCATGCTCCAAAATGTAGTACTGAAGGAGTAAAGCAGCCATAGAAAGAAGTGACATCTCAGTGGTCATTTGTGTTGATTGACTTCTAAGACAGAATGACGAACATTTCAGTGGATGTCTGTGCAGATAGATGACTCAAAGACCAGATGCTCTCCAGGTGTATTTTGGCAATATGTAAGCCCCCAGGATTTAGATGCAATCTTGAAAAAGATGGAGAGAGATAATTCTGAATTAAATGAGGTTAAGTTTCAGCCGCTCAGCTGAATGGGGGTTCAAAATAGAATTAAGTTGCATTATAGGAAACAAAGTTCTATACCATGCACAGCAGAATTTCTGAACTAAGATATATATCCACTAAATACATGTATAGGAAAACAATAAAACAATAAGAAGCAATTTCAACAGACCTTTTAGAAGGTCCTTTAATGCCATTGAGTATCATGGTAGATTTTTTCATTTATTTTATTTTATTTTTATTTATTTTTTTTAAGATTTTATTTATTTATTTATTCATGAGAGACACAGAGAGAGAGGGATACAGGCAGAGACACAGGCAGAGGGAGAAGCAGGCTCCATGCAGGGAGCCTGACGTGGGACTCGATCCCAGGTCTCCAGGACCAGGCCCTGAGTTGAAGGCAGCGCTAAACCACTGAGCCACCCTGGCTGCCCAGATTTTTTTATTTTCCAGCAGGTATTCATTCATTTTCTCTTCCCTACCTCACTGGAACTCCTCTAGCCTATCGATGGTGGATATGGATAATGGAATGTTAGTAGGCACGATACAAGTGGAAACACAGACACTTAAAAATATCCTTTCACAATTTGGCTTGCTCTTTGTGCTCTTGATCTTTACTATGGATATGGAGAGCATGTCTCAGATAACACTTGTCCCAAAATGAGAAGATGTGTAGAGAGACCAGAATCCAACCCATATCCCAAAGAGCATCCCAAAGAGCATACTGACCCATGAATGAGAAATAAATATTTGTTGTCCCAAGCCATGAGATCTTTGGATTGTTTGTTATCCAGCTCATTACAGTAATAGCTGGCTAATACACTTGAAAAATTGTAGCCCTAGGAAAGCAGCAGCTGCTCTGATGATGAAACCAAATCTTAAGTGGGAATGTGCTCAGAAGTAGGTGTCTACTGTCTCCCACATTCTGATTTTATGGCAACTGGAGTAAATATCAATGGTTTACTCTACCCAGAGTTTCTCCCTCTTCTTCAGGGAAATCCATTCTCTCTCTCAGAGGTTTGTTCTTTGTTTTCCGTACAAATTGTGAGGTTCTACTAGAGACTGACAACCATAGTTCCCAGCCCTCCGGGGCACACTGATTAGTCCAGTGATGGTTATGTGACCTAAGCAGGAACAATCAGAGCCTTTCTCCAGGATTTTTTAACGTCAGAGCTGCAGGTGTCCTTGGCCCCTCTCCCTGCACTGACAATAAAAGAGAATGAAGCCAACATTCTGAGGGAAACAAAAGTACAAAATAAAGATAGTAATGTATTTTTTTAAAAAGAGAGAGAGATTTATGGGGTGCTTGGGTGGCTCGGTTGGTTGAGCATCTGTCTTTGGCTCAGGTCAAGATCTTGAGGTCCTGGGATGAGACCCTAGGTCAGGCTTTCTGCTCAGCGGGGAGTCTGGTTCTCCCTCTCCTTCTGTGCTCTTTTTAAAAATAAATAAATAAATAATATTTAAGTTAAAAAAATTAAATATATTTATTTATTTGAGAGAGAAAGAGAGAGAGAGTGACCAGTGGGGAGAAGGGCCAAGGGGAAGAGGGGTAGAGGGGGAAGGGGACAGACAAGCAGAGTTTGTACCAAGCACAGAGCCCAGCTACAACAGGGCTCAATCCCACGACCATGGGATCATGACCTGAGCTGAAATCAAGAGTCGGATTGTCAACTGACCGAGCCACTAGGCACCCCTAAGATAGTAACTTCTGAGGGGATCCAAATCTTGCTTCTCATCCTACCTCATTACATACTCAATCATCCTGGCAGTATTAGCCAATACATTCCTTCTTTTGCCTAAGCAAGTTTAAGCTGGGTTTTTGTCTGTTGAAGCCAAGAATCCTGACAAACATTTTTCTGCTTTTGCTTCTACTGCTGTGGCCATGGTCAATTGACTCTCTTCATCTTTCCATCATAGCCTCCACACTAGAGCCATCTCTGTTACCCTCTGTTTCCATGCTGCCCAGCTCTTGCTGTATGTCTACATGTCTCATACTCCAACATCCTCAGAGAAGCCAGCCATGAACCAGGATAGAACCAGTCTACCTCTAAGACTGATTATCTTTGACCATCTTTGAAGCTGGACTCCATCACTACTCCAGTCAAGTATGATCTGGATGGTGGGAAGGTGCAGGGTACAAAGCATGGTGTCCAATGTGTAGAGGCCTCTGTAGAAAGAGATTGTGGGTGTGGCAAGCACTCCAAGGCTTCTCCAAAAGGAATAATATCACCAGCCAGTAACTTTTTTGACCTGATCCCTTGCTGCTGCTCCCATTGATCCACACCGTTGCTTCCTGTCTGTTATACAGACAAGAGTATACAGTTAGCTGGAAGTGAAAATAGAAACAGATGTCTATTTAGAGGATATGTTATGGGAAAATTTTTGGAAAATAAATGGTTGTGAGCTCCAGCAATGCAACTGGGAAACTTCTTTTAAGCCTTTAACTCTCCCACTTTCTAGGATCTTCCTGGTACCTTTTACCTCCCTCTGATTTAACTGAATACTCAATCTGATAGTTCTCGCTTCTAATATCTTCTCACAAACAAAAGGTGAGAGATGAGATCATTCATTCATTCATTCATTCATCAAACATTAATTATTGAAGCACAATTACTTTGGTTTTTAAACTATTTCCAATTATATTAATAGTTATTTAACCAGTCACATCTTGTTTTTCTCTCTCCAACTTTTCATTACTAAAAAATGCCAAGCTCACAGAAAGGTTGCAAGAATGACCAAATGAGCACATACATCCCCTTCACTTAGGCTCACCAGTTAACTTTTATTGATTGGAATATTGCTTACACTATATTAGACTGGGGTCATAAAAATGAAGAAGACAAAGCAAATGCCCAGAGAAGCTGGGCAAGTTCTGGCCCAGTGGTTCAGAGTAACAAAAGCCAGGTCTGGTACCAGACTATATCCAGGATCTCTGATTCAGGTGGTTTGTGGTAGAGCCCAGAAAACTGAACTGATAATAAACTCAGCAGGCAACTAAAATAAAGCCTGGTTTGAGGCCACTGTTCCAGCAGAAGAAAGAGAAAACCAAGAAAGAGGAACAATATGTCATGCCAAATTCAAGATATGAAAATATTCTGTGAAGACAGAGGCTGGGAAACCTCAGGTGGGGCTAATTAAAATCTCTCAAGTGGAACTCTCAAGTGGAACTGGATCCGTGAGTAAAACACCTGTCTTCAGATCTGGTTTTGGGAACCTCCATATCCACTCTGGTATCCAACTCTGGCAAGTGTAATAATGGTGTGTATTATACACTCAAATTCCCATAGCTCTTGGAAATGTCTAGATCACTGATCAAGAGACTTTCTCATTTGTAGAAAGGGGCTAATGTGTGTCCCTATCCATTTTACAGGCTGGTGGTATGAATCAAAGAAAGAAAGTTTACAAATATCCTTTGTTGTCTGGCAAGTGATTTACACACACAGAGTAATTATTATCACCCTCAGTCAGTAGATCTATTCGTGCATTCACATAATCCATATATGTCTGAGGGTTACTTCTCCTGGCAGGTGTGTCACAGAATGTGTGAAAAAACACCGAGTACATGCAAAGTTTTTATTAGCCATACTTTGGACATAGCTGGCAACTAATAGTCATGCTATATAAACTTGTATTGACTAATTAATTGATAGGCTTTACCCAATCACATTAATCTCCCCTGGAGATGAGTTGTTTGGAGTTGTTTGACATATTTCTGGTCTTAGACCATTTCCTCTACTAAATATATGATCTCACAGTAACAAGGAGATATTGATTCTTTCTCAAAGAAGATATAAAATCGCCCTAGGGTGAATTGCTTGAAATTTCCTTATTTCATATGTAGAGGGC
Source organism: Vulpes vulpes (assembly GCF_048418805.1). Lineage (NCBI taxonomy): Eukaryota > Metazoa > Chordata > Mammalia > Carnivora > Canidae > Vulpes > Vulpes vulpes. The sequence continues at coordinate 63,857,976 of NC_132790.1, read as the reverse complement.
TGGAACTCCTTGTAAACCATTGATTTGGGGGATCAGATTATCTCCATTGTTTTGTTTCCTACTTCTTCAGATCCTTCAGTGTGGACAGAATAATCAGATTCAGGCCGATTATTTTTTTGAGCTGGGGAAGCTCTTCCTGGTGACAGTTTGCTGCTACGGGGTATCTGCTCTACAGCCTTTCAGAGTAAACCTGCCATCAAGAAGCCTGCGTGGGATCTCTAACTGGTTTGCTTGACTTTTCTTTGTTTCTTGTTAAGTATCCTCAGAAGGGGGGTGGGGGACACACACTGGAAGCCTGCTGTGTGTAATTAAGAGATAATTGTAGTTGTCTTGGCATTTTGTGCTGCTGTACCATTAGCTTATTTGCAAGTGATGCCTAAATGTGGTTAGGATGACGATTTCGAAAATGAATAAAGAATATATTTTGAAGGATGAAATGTGTGATAATTTGAAAGAGCACTTTACCTTGTCTTGCTAAGATATGCTACATTTTAGCCTGATGTTTTTAAATTAAGCTTGAAGTTTTTAAATTAAAGCTGACGTGCTTTGGTTTCCAGGAGCAATCATCACATATTTTGTCCTACTGTGTACAGCCTTGAAGATTCTTTTTATACCATAACTTTCCTTCCTCAGAGATGTGTAATGCAACCTCTGGACAACTGAATATGATTAAATGCATTCTAGGACAGTGAATAATGACTCCCAATGAATTTTGGAACAAGGCTATTTAATTTCATTAACATTAGCTAGATGAAGAAATTGTCTGGTATTATCCTGGGTGTGACTTTTCACCATTCTACTATATGATAAATGCTAGTGAGTTATTTGGGGAGGGGGGGATTCCTAAAACAACATGCTGAAAACATTATTCTTCTCACTGAATAGTGGATGGATGATAAGTCAAAGAATAAGGGCCAAGATTTGGAGTGTTGCTCAGAGTTAAATAATGCATATAATTTCTATTTCATTATTGTTTTCTTCACTGAATTATCTGCCACTTATTTTTGGACTGGTCTCTTTCAGTGAGTTTTATAAAAGTCCCCAGACAAGACTGAGCTGTACATGCAAAACACACCCCCAATGTGCATTTGGTGAAACTGTGTTGTGGTCTAATGGAACCATGCAGACATGTAGCATTCTCTTTGCTTAGGCCTTTCACATGAGTAAGGAATGTGAAAAATTCCTTACAAGATACCTTAGAAGAAATTTGGTTTGTATTGAACACAATTGTATACACTTATCTTTCCCTAATAGCGCTCATGTAAATAAGACCTTATTTCTTTTTGAGCCTTTAGAGATGACTAAAATGGCACTTACCTTAAAAAAAAAAAAAAGGCAGGACTTTATTTGCTGTTTTGCAATAATTATACCCCTTCACTATGGTAATGGTTACCCATAAATAGCATAATCTTAAAATTGTCATTATTATCAAATATTTATCGAGTCCTCCTTCATTGCATGCATAGATTGCAGAGATTTATAGAGTTGATTAGAAACAGCCAGTGTTCTTAATAGTTTACAATCTAAAGACGGAGATGATTCAGAAGAATATAAAAGACACTGTGCTGAAGCGTAGGATGGCATGATCTATCATTCGGTATTTCTCCTCTCTCATTGTTCTTTTAGAGTCTCCTATCCTGAATAGGTTCTCCCAAAAGCCTCTGAGACAGGAATTTGGATATAAATAGTTTATCTGGGAGGTGATCACAGGAAGCACAGTGAGTGTGGAAGTGAGACGGGAAGGGAGGAAACCAATTAACGGTTAGTGAGTTACTTCCTTGGGCAACAGGGGCTCAATCCTGCTGATGACCTGCCAAACACCTGCATTGAAAATGTCTTAGAATTGTCCTTTCTCCAAAAGGGGTGAGGAAATGTGGATATTTGTCCTTACATGGATGAGGGTTGCTATTGGGACATTAAATCCCAGGCACAGTGGGCATCTCCTCTCCCAGAACAATCTCATTGGCAGAGAGATGCAGTAGAGGAGAAGCTGTTTTGTTCTTTGTGGGTAAAAGTTAATCCTGGCCCAAAGCTAACATCAGAATACCTAGGTTTCAAAACATTTTTACCACTACTTTAAAGCACCATGTACTTTAGTTGTACTAAAAATTATGTAGTGAAAATTCAGTCTTGAATAATGTATCCCAATTTTGAATAGCCTATAAATTAACACCCATATCTGGATCACTTTTTTAAGATTTTATTTATTTATTTTGAGATAGAGAGGGAGAGAGCACGAGTGGGGGGAGGGGCAGAGGAAGAGGAAGAGAGAGCATCCCAAGAAGACTCCACACTAAATGCAGAACCCAATGTGGGACTCCATCTCACGAACTTGTTGTGATCACGACCTGAGCCAAAATCAAGTCAGTCACTTAAGCAACTGAGACATCCAGGCACCCCTGGATCATTTTTTATCACAAGTGTAGTACATTAGTATTTTGTTGCTGTCGGTTTTTTTTTTCTTATAGGGCAATGGGTACCTAAGAGAAGAAATGATCTATCTTATATAAGAAGATGATTATTCTAGGGCGCCTGCATAGTTCAGTCAGTTAAGCATCTGGGTCTTGGTTTCGGCTGAGGTCATGATCTCAGGGTTGTGGGATCAAGTCCTATGATGGGCTCCAAGGTCAGTGCATGGAGTCTGCTTAGATTCTTTGCCCCACTATCTCCTTCCTCTTCTCCCTCCCCCTGTTTACACACACTCTCTCTCAAATAAATAAATAAATAAATAAATAAATAAATAAAATCTTCAAAGGAAGCATTTAAAAAAAAAGAAGACAATTATTTCAAAAGAATCACAGTTTAATCTGTGCTAACCAAAACAGTAGATATTTTAATGTCACCAAGCAAATGCATATTACATTTCTGAGGTTTTATCCATGGCACACAGGTTCAATCAAATTAAATTTTAAGAGACTAAATTCTACAAAATCTATTTTTAAAGATTGTCTTCATGATGGGGAATAGCCAGTTTGAAGGTTTTCTCCAATTTCTTGTGTGGGTAACATTTTAAATGGGTAGAGTCAAGTCCAGACTAGGGTAAACCCAGCAAATACACAGCATCATCACAATCTTCTGGAAATGAGAAGGGCAACCGTGTATAAAGGTAAGTAAATATAAGCAAACAAATATAGTGGTCTCTCATAGGCACTTAAAAGGAAAGACTATAATAGTCTGCTCATGTGAAAAAGTCAGAAGGGAAAATGGGCAAATCAAGAAAAAGCTGTTTTATCACTTAGGATTCCAACAAGAAAAACAAGGTACACTGAAAATGAGTAATTTGAGGGGAATTTAAAGAACGGATTATTTATGAAAGTGTGGGCAGGACAAGGGAAACCACAATAGCTAGTGTAATATTTATAACTAATAACAACAGGGAGGAGGTTCAGAGCCTGAAGGGGCAGGGGGAGAGAAATTACCAGAAATCAGAGAGAGAGCGAGAATTATGACCTGGCAGGAGCTGCGTCTGTGGGTCAACACTAGTGACCCTACAGAGAGGATGCCAGGGGAATAAGTAGCCCAACCTCACCCGCCAGTATTCGCCATGGGACAACTCCAACCAGAAGCCACGGGTCAGGGACCATGTGGATTCACCCATCCAGGTCAATCACCAGGAAGAGAAGGCATGGTGGGAAGTAGATCTGGAGGGCAAAAGGAGATAGCCAGTACCTCTCAGAAGAGAAGAATTTGCCGAATTCATATGCAAGCTAGATGAGAGAGATCACCACCCCTTAATACCTGAATTGTCCTGACACCAACTTAAGAAGCGGTAAGTAGGAGTTCACCATCTCATCAGGCAATAAGATGTCCCCTAATGTCATGTGAGAGAAAGAATACTCAGTCATTGCAATGGCAGAGACTCTAAAATGTTAGGATCCCATTTATAATTCTAAAGAGGATGTGTGGTTCCCTCAGTTCAATTAATTTGTGACAGACTCAAAGAGAAGAGTCCCCATAATCATAAATTAGCAGCATCTCCCCTTCATACTTGGACATTTGTAGAATTTGACCTTGTGTTTTAGAAGCTTTAGGAATCTCCATGGTGTTCCCAAGCATAACTGCATTAGGCTGGTAGCAACTGCATATAATGCCCTGGGGGAAATGAGTGATATTCTGCAACATGTCTCTACCCCAGGTTAAATATATATTTTTAAAAAATATATGTAAGTGAAAGATGCCCAGAGTTCTCCCACTTCCAGAACTTTGTACTCATGGCTACCTCAGCATCCAGTTGTGGGAAGATGGGCACTAGCTGACTCAGATGGGTTCTCCTCAACTCTGCTGGGCTGTAGTAACTTTTCTCACAGTTGCATAAGAAAATCCTGTATGTGGGTATTTTGGGAGGCAGCAGGTAATGTTAAGCCTCAGAGAGCCTGTGAAGCTTGGACTGTGACGGCAATTTCCCTTGCTTGAGAGGCACTCTCTGTTAGATAAGAAATTAAGCACTCCTTTTTCCTTGGCCATATGGTGCTGCCATATAATTTAAATTCAAAAAGCCGAATTTCATAGCCTGAGAATTGCAGTTGGTAGACACTTCTAATCACTTTACTGATATAAGTAGGTACAGAGAAGCATGATAATTTAAGTGAAAACCATGTTTTCAGAATCTGATAGGAAAACCTCTAAAGCTAATGTTTTGTATCTTCTGCTCCAAAGAGAAGACCCAGAAAAAAAAGATGCCAAGGGAACAGTCTAGACAAATTGAAACTATTAGTAAAGTTACTTAAAAGAGGAAAGAAAAAAAAGCTGTCTTGTTGACCAACTGTTTAAAAACCTTTAAAATGAGACCTATTATGGAAAGACTCTCAGACAAACAGGAAAAAAAATCCATTAAGCTCTAATTCCCACAAATATTATTAATGTTAATAAAAATCATAATCAAGAAAAAGGAGGTGGGTATGCGGCCAAGCTATCTGATAGAGGAATTTTTATTGAATAGCAAAAGAATTCCAAGAAGCATTTGCTAAAGATAAATAAATAATCTAGAATAGGTAGTGCTGAGATTTCTCATTTACAAGCCAACATATTTTAAAAACTGTAACCAAATCCAAGAAGGCAAATTCTAAGAAACAGAGGAAGTTCCCTTTCCTTTAGGCTGAAAGTAAATGGAGCATGGAGATGCATAATTTGGCCTGTAGGAGATCTAAGGGAAAACTCATTCTGAGTTTGCCATTCTGAGCAACTGTGAGGGCAATGGAGAGTTTGAGAGGACAAAGGAATAAAGGTGACCTTATAGTTCTTTGGAAAACCTTCCTTTCGGTACCAATCAAGATTGTTTTCAGTTGCAGAAAAAAAGAGAAAGGAATAAAGGAGGAGGGGGGAAAGAAAGAAAGAAAGAAAGAAAGAAAGCAAAGAAAGGAAGAGAGAAGAGAAGAGAAGAGAAGAGAAGAGAAGAGAAGAGAAGAGAAGAGAAGAGAAGAGAGGGAGGGAAGGAGGAAGGAAAGTTATTAACTTAAGTAGCAGGGGATTGGCTTCAGGTACAGCTTGATCAAGAGGTTGAAAGTTAATCATTAGGGCAACACTGATTTATTTTCATTTTTCAATTCTGCTCTTTCAGGATGGACTCTACTTTCAGTCAGGCTCTCCTTTTGTAGTGATAGAGCAAAGAAAGCTCATTTCCTCCCTTAGGTGTTTCCTTCTTACTCTTTTGTAATAAAAACTCTAATATGTGGCTGAGCACATGGCCTCCTGAGATGAAGACTATATTTCCATGTCTCTAATGCAGTTAAACATAGCAGTGTGACTAAGTTCTGGCCAATGGGATATAAGTAGAAGTGTCATGAGCAGTTTTTAGAAAATGTCCTTGAAGGATCCCTCTTTACCCTTCCTCCTCCTCACAGCCTGGAAGCTCAAACAGCCATCTGGGACCATCAGGTAGAGCCATGCTATCAAGGATTAGAGTGAGAGAGAAAGAAACAATTCTCTGATGACCTTGGAGTCACATGTAACCCTGAAATGCTTACCTCCAGACTTCCATTTTTTTAAAGAAAATATATTTCTATCTTGTTTAAATGATTGTATATTTGGATTTTCTGTCTCACAGCAAAACCTAATAGTAATTAATACACATAGCAGAATGCTTTACCGCAGTTCCAGGTATATATCCTATGATGTGAAGCCCCGTAGCTTACTATGCCTGTCTCTTTCTCAATAGCCCTAGAGCTTCATTTGAACATTTCTATAGCTCTTATTGGCTCATGCGCCAATCCCTGAACCAATCACTGTGGCGTGGGGCTCTGACAGGTGTAACAGATGTGCCCACTGCTGGAGCTGAGTGGAGTTCTCTCCATCTGAACTGCATAGACTGAAAATCAGGGAGGTTTCCCAGAGGGGAAACAACAAATGTTCACTCTGTTTCCCAACTAGATTTTTTCCCTAACTTTCTGATTTCTATCAAAGATATGATCATTTGTCTAGGCTCACAACACTTTATACATAATCCATTACTTTTGGTATAATCTGTTCCCCAACATCTCCCAAGAAACAAAGAAACAAAAGCAAAGAGTCACATTATTAGGTGATGGTGTCATCTTTGGGGGGGGGGTAAAAGATAAGTGTGTGATCATGATTCTCTGAGGAAAACATTAATTTATTTTATTTTTTCAGGAAGCTCTATGCCCAAAGTGGGGCTCAAACTCACAACCTGAGATCAAGAGTTGCAAGCTCCACTGACTGAGCTAACCAGGCCCCCACTGAGAAAAATGTTTTAATAACTATCATGAATGCAATGGTCAAAAGTACACAAAACCAATAAAATAACTGATTGTTATTTTTCAAAAGTGTCAAAGTTATGAAGGACAAGAAGACTGAGTAACTGCCACAGATTAGAGGAGATTAAGGAGACATGACGACTTTGGGGGACAGAGTACATGGTGGCTAGTTCATGGTCCCCAACCCAAGTGGTCATGCCCTTGTCCAATCCCATGCCCTTGACTTGTTTATAACTAGTAGACTATGGCAAAGATGATGGGATGTCATTTCTGTGACCCTGACACATTATATAAGACTTCACATTGCTCACTCACAAGATCTCTCTTCCTCGCTGCCCTTGAAGAATTAAGTGGCCCTTTCAGAAGGCCCACATGCAACAGCTGAGGGCAGCATCCAGGCAACATCCAGCTAGAAGCCAGGGTCTTCAGTCCTACTGTCTCAAGGAAATGAATTCTGCCAATACTTGAAGAGCTTGAAAGCGGATTCATCCCAGTCTAGCCTCCAAACATGACTGCAGCCTCGCTGACACCTAACTGCAGCCTTGTGAGACCCTAAGCAGAGGATCTGATGAAGCCTGTGCCCAAACTCCTAACCTACAGTAACTATAAAATAATTTACTCATTATAGTATGATTATATAAGATGCTAGCCTTATATAGGAAGCCGAGTTACGAGTACACGGGAGCTCTTTACTACATATTTAGATTCTCCAGATAAAAAGTTAGAAAGTAAATACAAGTAAATGTAAAAGTACAGAAATCAGCTATAAAACTTGCAAAAAAAAAAAAAAATAAGCCTGGGTTCTGTTGGTTAGCAATCGTGTAAAAATAACAAAATGTTCATCAAGGTAGAAAAGAAATGACAATTTGACACTAATGTAGCTGTCCGATTCCCAGATTTTGCTCTTGCAAAAAAGCTCCTCTGCTAATGACAATACATGGGCAGCATTTCTCCCCTTGGCACATAAATCTCTTGTTTTCTAGCATTTGATATCTCACAGCTATAGTTAGTTGTAGTTTTGTTCTTAGTTACTACGATTATTTGGAAACAGTATTTATAGAAAATTCCTTCCCCCAACTTTTCCTGCTCCCTAGAGTTCTCTCTCGCTTCTGTCTTTCTGAATGTTTCTTCCATAATTATATCACCTTATTTCTTCCCCTTCCATACCTCTTTTCCTTCTCTTCACCATCTTTTCCTCAAGTGGCTTGGAATCTCTAAGGAAGATGAATGGGAACCATAAACATAAGAGAAACAAGGAGGCCTGGTATATTACTGTTTTTTTTATACTCGGGACAGCAACACACAGAAGCCAAAATTTTAGTTGTGCGTTGCTGAGATTCCCATGTAAAATCCATCGCTTTTGTCTACTTGCATCATTACAACAGCATCTCAGCCCCTGGGTGAAATGGGCCTGAGCTATGTACCCTCTTGACCTCGAGTGGGTTTTATGACTTCAAAGGAGGTTTGTGACCCACTGTTTAAAATGTATATCAGGTATACAACTTGGCAAAGGAAATGAATGTGGAGAGCCAGCAACAGTTATTAAAAGACAGAGTTCATTTTTACAGGCTATTGTTTGGAAAATAAATAGCTCAACCTGCATCCCAAACAAAACTAGAATAATAAATGTGCCATTGACATGGTGAAAATTTCCCATATCTGGTTTAGACGGGCATGAATATTAATTGAATAAATTCCTTACTTTTAATCCTTGTCTGTAAAGTTAATTAAAAACCTCTTAAACTTATTGGGAGCTCTCAGGGCTTTTTCTTCCTACTTAGTCTGAGCATTATGAATTCTTGTATACATCTTAATGTCAACAATATTTGGTCAGCGTCTACTATATAATCTGTACTTAAGCGCTTTGGCTTCAAGATCCTTAACTATTCCTCTGAAATTATAGATCCTTCTTTTCAAGTGGAGATGGAAGGAGGCATCTCCTACTACTAAAGCTAAAGCACAAAGCCATAATTATGTGTAGAGTATGAAATAAATCTCTTTTATTTAAAGGACACAAAGATGAATAGGGAAAAATAGAGGAAAACTAAATTAAGGTCCTTACTATACTCATAGAAGTTACTATTAACTGGTCATTATTTTTGTTAAATAATGTACATGGAAAGATTTGAATTTCTGGTTTTAAAAGTACTTACTTTTTTAAGGTAAATTTTAAAGTGCACTCAGAGTCTTAAGGGCTTTCTTATCTATGCTTCGTAGTAAGCTTGAGAACTCATGAACCTCACTGAGTGCTCGAGATTTAGAGAGACAAAAACTGAATTCAAGCAGAAATGAATTTAATTTAAAGTTAATGCTTCAGATTTGTTAGCATACCTGGGAAAGATTTTATTCTCACCAATGTTTGGTTGTGTTCTCAACGTTGACATGAAAGGGACTCCCGTGTGTCCAACAGATGCTAACAGGTGGTAGAAGGCTGCTCTGACCAGTTGGGCAAAATGCTGATTGTTGGTTTTCAATCCTATACCCCTAGGGGACAGAGTTAAGAGTTCATGGTGCTCCTGAATTTTGTGCAGAGCCACTGACAAGTCACATTCCCCAGAGAGATGGTCTAGGAAAGAAGGAATGAGTTCAAGAAGTATCAAGCTTCTCTGGACTGTTTTCAGGGCTTAGTAGCCAAGGAGAGATTGAAATATATTTCTTGTGCATGTGTGTGAAATGAGAGCAGGTTAAATAAAATCTGTATTTCTAATCTTGGCTTTATTTCTTGATTCATAAACTTATGAAACCATGTCCAAATATATTATCTACAGGATACATGAGGAGGGATTATCAAGCTAGAATTTCATACTTGGCTTGTCAAACTTGCTGCTTTACATTTTGTGCCTTGCACACAAATGTGCACACATGCACTTGCTTTTGCCAAAAAAGACCACCTGCTTACCCCCTTTCAACTGAACTTGACCTTTGAGTTGTTTTTTTTAATTGCAGTTTGAGGTTTGCTCTGTTATTCCCTCTCATGTGGTTGCCTTTGTGACCCAGGGCCCCTGTTTCCAAATTTTCTGGCTGAAGTTACATCTCGCAGCTGAGAAACAGTTTTACAAAGTGAATAGCAATTTATTGAGCACTCATGCTATGGAGTGCTGTACTCACGCTTTATTTCAATCAACTCATTTAATCTTTATAACCCTGTTATGTAGACCCTATTGTAAACATCATTATTATTCCCTTTAACAGATGGACAACACTGATAACACCAGAAAAGATGAATAACTCATCTAAGGGCATGCAGCAAGTAAAGAGAGCCAGGATATGATCTCAAGAAGTCAAGCCCATGCTCTTGATCACTATACCACTGTCACCATTGTGTTGTTTTCTACACTTTCTATAAGGAAAATCTTTAACAATTGGTATTTTAAAACAATGAAATAATAGGTAGCTAGACGCAAGAGAAATTAGGGTCTAATGGACAAAATACCCATTCTATAGTCAGAAAGATCTGGGATTGTCTCTGGAGTAGGGATACTTGCTGCTCACTGAATACCCACATGCTCTCCTTCACTTTCTATGCCCATAGTAATAGTTAAGGCCTTGTGACTAGTTCTGACTATTGGTTGCGAGTGAGAATACTGCAGGCCACTTCTGGACTGAAAAATTTAATTCTTCAGTCTAGTGTGTGACTCTCCAGGCTGTTCAACTGCCATGGTGCCATGGTGATGGAGAAAGCCAGTTGGTCCAGATGCCGTAGCCCTGTGAAAGTAAAGCCTCAGTTAGCCTAGGTCTGTGAGTAATCACACAAAGCAGAGGGCCTCAGAAGCCCACTTGGATGTGAATCATGAGTAAGAAATAAATCCTCATTGTGTTAAGCCACTGAGAGTTCAGACTAATTTGTCTTTGATATTATCTAACTAATATAGTCTACAAGTTTTACCAGGTTTTCTACGTATTCATGGAAAAGGTGGCTAACCTCTCCAAGCATCATTTCTTTATTTTTTAAAATATAAACACTAATGCTTTTTTTGGAGGCACTGACATGAGGATTAAGTGAAAGTTCCTGGCATGCTTGATAAATAGGACTTATTCAATAAATGGTTGCTATTGTCATTATTCAGTATTATATTACATAGAAGTCACAGAAAAGCTCAAGTGACATATTGTGTAAAGAATGTGAAGGACATTTTCGTAGCAGGGCTTATCACTGGATTCCTATAAATTGCTTATAACTATAAAACAACTGAAGAATATTTTCAGTACAACACATCACAGGATTGTAATGTACACCCAGCATCCACAGTCCTGTCTTTTATTAACTATAACCCAAGGGAAATCTTTTCCCATTTTCAACCAAGCATGCTTCTGGTGGGGCTCCAGAATCAAGTTCCAGAATCAAGAATGGAGCATGGACTTGAGGCCAATAAGGCAATTATCAGTTTCCTGGCCATAGTGATTGGTTCAAGGATAGGAATACTGTCTGCTCAGAGCCAATGAGCAGATGCAATGAGAACGCTGGGAATTTTGAAAAAAAAAAAAAAAGATTTTAACATTCTATTCTCATTTGAATGTAAGATGTGGTTGGAGAGGTGGCAGCTATTTTGAACTACAAGGGAAGAGCATGTCTGGGAATGGAACCAATGTGGAAGTGAATGGTACCAAGTGGATGGTAGTGATGGAGAAATTGGGGTCTAGTGACATTGTTCAAAGCCCTTGATCAAGCTGCACCTGAAACCCAAACAAACTTTGGGTTTTTCACTATAGTGAGTTCATAAGTTATCTTTATTCTTAATCCAGTTTAAAAATAGAATTTTTTTAGAAGTGACATTTGGGTAGCCCAAAAGGAAAGTGTCTAATTCTGGCTAGATGGTGTTAAAATTTGGATCACATGACTTTATATGGTGTTCCTTCCCATTCTTGGAGTTCTACAGAGCTTTTTCTCTATCATTCTTTCTGGATTCTGTATTGGCCTCTTTATTTTACTGCCTCTAAATTCCATATTCTTGGATTCAGAACGCTTCTTTACCTAATTCTTGTGTTAATGATTAAATTAATTTTAAAGCGAGATTAAACGAAGTTTAGGTTTACACACCCAAACATTAAAACTCCTCATATAATTAAAATTTTTCCAAAATGACAAGTTTACAATCAAAATATTTTTTTTTGTCATTTAAACAAAGCCTTGCATATAGGTAAAGCAGACACTCTTTAGAGGAGTCATATATTTTGTTGAAGAAATATAGAACTTTTCATTAATTCTATGTTTCCTTATCTTAAAGAAGAGGTTATGTATAGCATATTGAAATTTATTTTCACTTTTGGCTCATAAATTTGATGCACAGAATTATATAAAGTACATTTTATAAACTATATTCTAATACCAGAAACCAAAAGTGTTATTTTTCATAGGTTAGATTATTATTTTCAATTCATCTTTCTTCTGTAATATAATTATACTTCCATGTACTTTGCCATTGAGGTTTTGCAATGATCTCAGGAGAGCTGGTCATACATCCAGGCCCAACTCATTGATGATGGACTTGGCTGTAGGACTTATTTTGGTTAATGAAACAACAACAGACCTTACACAGTGGATTTTTTTTTTTTACACAGTGGATTAAATATGTTTGCATGATTTGGTTTGGTTTTTGAGCTTCTGACATCTGCCCTGAGAACTGAAAAGCAACTGAGTCCAAGGAAACTGAAGAGATAAATGGAGAAGACCTCATCCTTCCTCATATCTGATGCTAAGCTCAACTGACATCAGCTAAGCCCAACAGAATCACAGACTAGTCACAGGTCCATGAGTGAAAATAAATACTTGTCATAAGTCACTAAATTTTGAGGTTGTTTGTTATGCCGCATTATTGTATCAGTAGCAGACTAATTATTATTACCCAAATTATTATTAAAAGTAATGTTTAGGGGCACCTGGGTGGCTCAGTGGTTGAGTGTCTGCCTGCAACACAGGTTGTGATCCCAGGGTCCTAGGATCAAGTCCCACATCAAGCTCCCTCTTAGGAGCCTGCTTCTCTCTCTGCCTATATCTCTGCCTCTCTCTCTGTGTGTGTCTCTCATGAATAAATAAATAAATAATCTAAAAAAATAAAAGAAAGAGAAAGAAAAGAAAAAAAAGAAAAGAAGAGAAAGAAAGAAAAAGAAAGAAAGAAAGAAAGAAAGAAAGAAAGAAAGAAAGAAAGAAAGAAGAAAGAAGTAACATTTAAAATAACACTTCCCTCTCAAATGTATTATCTTACAAATCTGAAGCATATTTTGTAATCAAAACTTATTGCATTTGTAATATAGCACTTAGTGCATTGAACTGGAAGGCATTCATGATATACTAGCAATCACTAAAACTGGGTGGTAATCCTGGCTTGGCCACTAATAAGTTGTGTCTTTCACAAGTCACTTTGCCTTTCTAGGACCTCTCAGTTACCTATAAAATGAGTGTTGAATTAGATTCTTTATAGGAAAAAATGTTAGGGTTGTGGTCTTCAAATTCGTATGAAGTATTTACAAAAAAATTATCTGTAATGCTTCTTTTATATGCTAATAGATTTTGGAATATAAGTAAAGTGAGAATTCAAACCATAAAGAATTCTGGGTATTTGTAAAGGTCCTAAGTTTCCTAAATAAATGAGATACAATAGTTCTCCCTTATCTACAGTTTTGTTTTTTGTCATTTCACCTGCTCACAGTCACCTGGGGTCTGAAAGAAGATGATATTCCTTCTAACATATGGTCAGAAGGTCAACAATAGCCCAACACTACATTACGTTCCTGCATCATTCACTTCACTGCATCTCATCACATGGGCAGTTTGTCATCTCACATCACCCTCCTAAGAAGGAGGGTGAGTTCCATACAATAAGATATTTTGAGAGAGAAATACCACATTCACATAACTTTTATTATAGTATATTGTGATAATTGTATTTTATAACTAGTTGTTAATTTCTTACTGTGTCTAATTTACAAACTGAACTTTATCATAAGTATGTATGCATAGGAAAATACATAGCATATATAGGGTTTGGGACCACCCTCAGTTTCATGCATCCACTGGGGGTCTTGGAACATATTTCCGGTGGGTAAGGTGAAATGACTGTGTATATGTTAGCGACTTCCTTATACAATCTGGTTGAATCTTATAAGTTTAAGATTCTGTTATTTCAAAAATGTTTGTGACTACTCTAGAGTAGAGAAAGTCACCCAAAGAAAAATATATTGATCATCTAGGTTGTGCTCAGTACACATCCTATTTAGCTCCCACAGTTTCCAAAACTGGATTGCTAAAACAATAGCAATTCATTTTCAACACAGTTCTGGAGACTGGAAGTCTAAGATCATGGTGCTAGAAGTGTGGGTTTGTGGTGAGATCTCTCTCCTTAGGTTACAGAAAGCTGCTTTCTCTCTATGTGGTCTGCACAAGAGAGAGAGATCTCTAACATCTCCTCTTGGTTTGAGGACACCAGACCCACCCTTATGACTTCATTTAACCTTAATCACTTCCTGAAAGGCCCTCTCTCCAAATATAATCCCATTGGGAGTTAAGGCTTCAACATATGAATGTGGGGATGACATATTCAGTCCATAACAACACATATAGTGAAAAAGAAGAATTTAGTAGAAAAAGCAGTTTCTGGCTTCAATATGCAAAGTTTAGGACCAGAGCCTGTTACCTCCTAGGGTATCTCTAAGTTGGTTTCCATAGAAGAATGTCTCATGGGCAATGAAACACAAGGAAATCAGATTTTTACTACCTTCCATCTTTCTACAAGCAAGCCAATCCTTGATTGCTAATACTCTGCCAAATGTTTTAAACCACACTTCACCAAGAAATGTGGCCCCTTCAGTACATGGTCAAGGCCTGGCATGCAAAGTCTACAGCTATGTTTTAAATAGGAAGAACTTCCACCGCATCCAACTCCTGCATTCTTACCTGGGTCAAAGAACATTTCAAAATTCCATGTGTATGCTCAGGTTATCTTACGTAAAGTACAGCATTCCTGGCTCAAATATGAGGTGTTGAAACTTCCCAGCATCCCACCAAACATACACTATCACTATGTCTGGAACAAAGTTGCTGAACTACCACTTCAATCTCTTGATGATGTTCTTTTACCAACTCCTTCACTTTTAGCTTCACAGATTTGCTTGACTACTTCCTTTGCACTCAGGTTTGTTTGTTTTCCTGATAGGAATATAGAAATATTCAAATCATAATTTTGTATTGACTACAATTGAAATTTGCCTTGATAGTAAACATTTTTTGCAAGCAAGTAAACCTTCACATTGCAAACGTAGCATCAGTGAAAACTTCCTTTTATGGAAAAGAACTTTCAAGACACTTTCTGTGTTAGTTGTATATGACCTCAGATACATTTCTTAGCCTTTTAAAACCTCAATTTTGGGTGCCTGGGTGGCTCAGTCAGTTAAGTGTCTACCTTTGGCTCAGGTCATGATCCCGGGGTCCTGGGATTGAGCTCCTAGGAGCAGGCCTCCTTCTCCCTCTCCTTCTCCCTGGAGAAGGCTTGTGCTTTCTGTCAAATAAATAAATAAAATCTTAAAAAAATATAAAACCTCAGTTTCCTTAAAAGTAAAATGATGTGAATAATACCTATACTATGAAGCAGTGGTAATCAGACTTCAAAGTGAATCAAATTACTTGGGATGTTTATTGAAAATGCAGACTCATAGGTCATGCCCCAGACATACCGGGTATAGGGTACAAGAATCTGCATTTATAATAAGCACTCCAGGTGGTTATAATATATGTATTATGGGATCTTGCTTTGAGAAATATTGTCAGAAGTAAATTAAATAAGAAAATACCAAGCACCTGTTCCTGTTCCTGCCCATGAGTAGTAATTACTATTTAAAACTCCTACTCATCCAAAAAAATCAAATCTGAGATTAAGAAATGATGGTTTGCTTTCAAGATACACTTGATCAAAAAACAAACAAACAACAAAAAACAAACAACAAAAAACCCCCACAAAACACAAAAATTAAAGTAACAAGTATGCACTTAGGTGCAAATAAACTCAAACAAGATGAACTAGTCTGTATTGGAACAGACCATGCAAGGTACAAGATGCAGGCCAGTTACTCTGCTCTCTTTTAAGAGCCTTGGCATAACTGTCAGTCATAGCCACCTATTGGAGGTGACCGTGTACTTAGGTGACCAGGCACTGTAGCATGTGGCCCTCCTACCTGAGCTGCAACTGACAAGACCAGAGAAATGTGACTGGTCTAGATGTAACCAACAGTCTATGGAGTGAGTGAGCCTGTAGAGCAGTCCAATAGGAGCATCCTACAAGGGAGGATAACTTCTTTACCCAGCAGATTGTCTCTTTCAGGGAACTGCAATCTGAGCCACATTTGAATGTGAGAGGGATGCTGAAGCAGTGCTTCATCCATATCCAAGACCTGCAGGTCCTCCTCTACCACGTGCCTGTGTTTCTGTCCCAAGCTTTCCCTTCAAATAACCAGAGAGCCAGAAGTGCCTAGAAGCTCATGCATTGCCTTGGCTCATTTCCCAGCAAGCCACAGGTGTGGAAGTTGCAGCGCCTCAGGTCTTTGCCTCTTGTTTAGATGTCAGAGGCATAACTTACACTCCCAAGCTCCCTGGGACCTATCCAGGGGTTATCCTGAAGGACCCTCCTTGGACTTTGCTGATAGTGCATCCTTGATTGGCTTCTTCCCTTACCATTTAATCCTGAGAGCACTACCAAAAAATAACACAAAGGCTCATCTAAGGGTCTGCTTCTGAGGAAACCGATCTAAGGCAGATGTGCAAAGATTTCATGAGAAGACAGAATTTTTCAACAGACGGCTGTAAGTAGAAGTCCCAAAGCTGTAGGAGTTAAAAGGAAGCATGCGTAAAGAGTTTCCGAGAACAAGAATAGTGAATGAATTAGAGGGTAAAGACAAGAGAGGTGGTCACAATGGAAACCAACACAGAACAGTGAAGTCAGCATATGGAGAGGGCATGGTGTAGGTTGCTGCTGAGTGCAAGGAAGATGACAGACAGGTCACTCCATTGGCCTAGCAGAGTTTTGTTGATACACCACAAAAGCTGTGTGTTGTCAAATAACTTCTTGTTTGCTGTGAGGTCTGGCTGTGCAGCTATAGAGATGTCTTCTGGTCTCCCTTATCCCTCCGTGAATCCATTCAATACATCTATTACCCGGTACCTCCAATCCATTTGTTGAATGTTTGTTGCAAACTGAAAGCCTAAGAAACCCACACTTTCAGAAATAAAATCAACACCCCAATCATAAATGCATTTACAATGCTTTAGATGTTTCAACTATTTTTAATTAATATGTCCCTTCAGCTCCTTTTAATTTTGTTTTTATTCTCAAAATTATAATGTAGTTTTCAATTTTATACCTTCCAGCTAATGTGCCCTCCATTATCCATTGTGTCACTAATTTAATAACCAACAAAATCTCTTCTAATTCCCTAGTAAATGAATTTGTTGTAATTATTAAGTGGAATACATTGCTTCAGCATTGTATTTATTGTACCTGAGTTTAAATTAAACATTTGAAATATCAATGATTTATAATAGAAAGAAGTGAGGAGATTTTTAAAAAAACATATACACAAATTCTGAAGCTCAGTATATATCAAATTCTCTTGTTAAGCAAGATGGAGCCCGTAGCTCAAGTTTCCTGTTTTTCTGTATTTCACCTTTAGGGTGAAATAATAGTATCTTCATATTTTATGACCTTTTTTGAGCGTTATTCTTATTTCATAAGAACATAATTTAAAAATTTCTCTTATAAATATAAGGCAGTTATTGTGACTACTTGGGTTAACATAAAAAATATCCCAAATGTATGGGGATGGGTGATAATACTGTATCAGAATCACTATAATTGTAATGGAAACACATTGAAAGAAAATATTATTTGCTAAAGTAACTATTTACTCATTTATTCCTATAGGGTTTTTAGGAAGAAATGGACAGTTTAGTTACATATCAGGAAGGCACAGAATTTCATGATATTAAAACAAAATGAAGAATCACCTTTCTATCAGGGGATGCCTTTGCTAACAGTGACTATCTTTAGAAAATTTCTACTTGAATTTCTTAATGAAGCATAAAAAAATCCTTTCATTACTTCAAAAGTACTTTCATGAAGTACATGATCTAGAATAGATAATCTAGGGGATATGCTAAATTGAACGGAAGAGGTTTTTTTTTTTAAGAACAGATTTGCATGAATTCAATATAGATGACCTCATTTTCTGAGCAACTGGCAAATAAAACTATACATGTTAATGGTTTCCATAACATTGGAGCATACTACTCCAATAATTATGCTTAAAGATACACAATCAGTGATGCCAACTCTGCTTCATTGAGGATGTGAAAAGATTGCCTTAAATATAAAATCAAATACCCTTGGCCTTACTTACTCGTAAGAGAAATGCAGATTAAAACTGCCAATTTACACCTCACTCGTTGGCAAAAAGCCCACAGTTTCTTTACACACTCTGCTGGTGAGACCCAAGGAAATGGGCCTCTCACACATTGTGGGAATGCAATTGATACAAGCCTACATGGAGGACAATTTATCTATTGAAATTCCAAATATGCTTATATCAAATTTCCCTTACAGTAGTTTCTCCAACCAACACTCCTACACTTGGGAACAATCACTTCTTTATAAATCTATTCATTGTATCCATATTTGTAGTTGTACAAGATTGGAAACAGCCCAAACACCCACGAATTGGCTATTGATTAAGTTAGTATGGTACAACCATCCTTTGGAATACCATGAAGCCATAAAAAGGAATGAAAAATTTCAGGCAACAATCAAAGGAATGAAAACCAACACACTAAGAGAACTGAATGTGTATTATTAGGTTCAACTGGTGAAACAGAGCTATTCTAGGTATTTCGGGAATAAAGGGTTTAGTATAGGGATGATTTCTTGTATGAATGTTGGAAGACTGAGGGAAACTAAGATCAGTGAAGTTGCTGCCTAAAAGTCAGGGTCAGGGAAGCCAACCTTGAAAACTTTAACCTAAAGGGCTGAAACATGTACTTTTCAAAAACTTTCCAATCATTTCCAAAAAAAAAAAAAAACCTCCCTTACTCTATGTCTGTCTTACTCAATGACAATGGTGTAAGTGGTTCTCACAGCAGCTAAAAAGATGTTGTGAATCACACATTTGCTCATTCTTTTCCATTTGTCTGAAGCCACCTCCCCCTCTTTTCTGTCTTCCAAATCTTGACTGGGTTCCTCTCAAACTCTAACATGGAACCATACAGGGAAGAGGACCTGGGAAATACTGTTCTCAGCTTCTCCCAAGCAATGCAAAGGAGACCACAGAAGGGGGAGAAGATAAGTTGACAACAGACAATCCAGCATAGAGTGGAAAGATGGAAACCCCGAAGACATGTTTGAGCAATGGAATCAATACCAGCAACTATTTTTCTCTGTACTTCATGATGGAGAAGTCCTTCAGTCACCAAATATTTACAAATGCCAGCCATATGCCAGACTCTGGCAGCTCCCTACCATGCCCAGTGCCCAGTGCAAGAGTATGTGTCATGTTGTTTCTAAGAGAATGAAACTTTCTCTTAGACCTGTGCCATTTCTGAGGCACATTATCTGCACTGAAATCTTTTCTTGACCTTATTGGGAAAAGCCAGGAACTGAGGATCAGTCATTTTGTCTTTTCTTTGTGTGCTTTAAAGGCCAGACTTCTAAAAAGGTTGGCCTCCACATCCTTAGCTTCCAAACCCTCCTCACCTGCTGCCATCTGGTTCCTGCTCCCTACCACTTCACTAAAACTGACCTTGCCAAAGTAATTGGTGAAACCCTGATTGCCAATGCCAGGCACACTTTTCAATTGTATCATACATCACTTTTCTCTGCACTCTGTGTCACTCCTGTCCTTTCTTTATGTCCCTTTCCAGATTCCATTCTTTTGTTACCACCCCTAAAAATCCCTTCCTCTCTGGGCCCTCTTGTCCCAGTTTCAGCATCTAAAACACTTAGCAGGATCAAGAAGCTCAAGTGCAGAGTCAAAACAACACATTCAAGCTTCAAGCATGAACTGAGTCACTTTTCTATGTTGATGGGTTGGAAATTGAGAATTCACCATGTTGCAACTTATTTTTATGGATTCCTTAGTGGTTCCTTGTAATTCATTCCTTACAAAATATCTGAAATCTCAGATTTGGCACAGATGGACTGAGGAGATCTCTTATTGGTCCCCTCTGCAACGTGCTTTTCACATTGCACTCTTTTTAATCTTTTCAAAACACACAGTTGATGAATTCTCTCACTCCATCTCATACATACCAAATTCTGCTTAAATCTCTTTATGGTTTCCTATTAGTCTCTGGTTAAAACAAAACAAAAACATCTCTTAACATGACCTACACTCTTTGGCCATTTATTCAACGCCTATCTCACGTAGTTCCACTGAGTTGCAGCCATATTGGCCATTTTCTGGTTACTTGTACCTGCCTCCCAGGAGCCAAAGCAGAGCCTTTGTGCTTCTCTGTCTAGGTAATTCTTTCCTTTCTTCTTCCCCTGGTCATTTTATCCTCATTCCCAGTGCTGCTTCTCTGGGTAACAGTCTCATCTTGTGCAGATCAAATTTCCACGTGTTTCTCTTGATAATGTTTGTCACGTTTCATTTTGGTACTTGGGAAGGTGGTGGTTTACTCAATGCCCATTTCCCTAGGGCTGGCTGGTGAGCTCTGTGAGGAAGGAACCACATTTCTCATGTTCCCTACTGCATTCCGTGCCCACATAGTGCTTGGCATAAAGGAGCTCAATAAACACTTGCTGAATGTATTAGTAAGTGAATAAAGACCAAGAATAACGGGTTTTTTCCCCCCTACTGCTTTAATACTCATGGCTAAGCTGCATTTGCTTGTGATTCTTAACAATTTTTCAAAGTATTTTCAGATAAGCTATCTCATGTGATATTAACAATTGACTTTATGAGTATAAGGGGTAACCCAGGTAGGTGACTTGGCCAATGCTACATGGCTTGTAAGCAAAAATATGCAACTGGAACGGAGTCTTGTCGCTTTTCAGACCAAGACTTTGGCGATTAAACCACCAAAAAGAGGGCAGCCCGGGGGGCTCAGTGGTTTAGCGCTGCCTTCGGCCCAGGGCCTGATCCTGGAGACACGAGACCGGGGAGGAGTCCCACCTCGGGCTCCCTGCAGGGAGCCCGCTTGTGTCTCTGCCTCTGGCTCTGTCTCTCATGAATGAATAAATCTTAAAAAAAAAAAAAGAAAACACCAAAAAGGAAGCAAGATAGTGTATATATAGCTTAATAGTATCTATACAAAAGATAGTAAAACAGAAGTCCAAAATAAAAATATAAAGTTTGTTTTAGATTGATAGAAGTTTGGTTCATGGAATATGGGCATCAATACTCTAAATGCTGGCATTTTAGCCTATTCCATTTGGGCTCTGAGAAAGAGCATGTGACCCTTCTACGACAGGGCTCAGTTAATACTCTATGATAATTCTCACTATAATGTAGATGTTCCACACATTTATCAGCTATTAAATTGTTACTGGCAAAGACTACTTCTGGAAACCTTTTCAATCCTTTCCTTAATGAAACTATTTATTTTTGTAAGGAGACCAGAGAAAAGTTCATCACTTACCGTTTAAACACAATTTCTAAATGTTTAAGTTTGCCAGATGTGTTACATTTTTAAATGACTTAATAATTGAGTTCTTTTATAATATCACGGGCTTCTAAGCTCACGTTATTCACCCAAATAACGCGGACAATGACTTTACACGGAAAATGAATCGAGTATTTAGGGAATCAAAGCCCCGTGCCCCTGGCGGGGCGTATCTTAGGGTAACTCTGGGCTCACTACGCCACTTATGTTTAAACTCATTCTGCCTTGAATTTAGTCTCTCCGGTGGCACTTTCTTGGGGGTGGGGGAGGGGGAGGGAAGAAAGGGGAGGAAGGTCTAAAAATACAAAGGACGCGCAAAAATTTGCGGACAGGCGTCTTCAATCCGTTGTTATTTACTCTAGAGAATTCAGGGAGAGCGGACACGAAGTTTCACCGGTTCCGTGGATGGCATCCAGCCCGTTCACAACGAAGCCCCGCATCGGCTATTTCCAGCGAACAAACCCAACCTTGACGATTGTCAAAAATACAAGAGGTGAAAAGAGCCAAAGAAAAGTCGCACTGCATCTGCCCCCTAGGTCTCTTAGGAGCTCGTCGTCTGGCTCCGGAGGGCTTTCAGCGCCGGCAGAGTTGCCTCCGCTCGCAACCTCGGAAGCAGGACACCGGGGAAGCGGAAGCAGGACACCGGGGAAGCGGGCAGGGCGGGCCCGGGCGGCGGCGGCGGCGGCGGCGGCGGCGGCGGCGGCTCGTGCAGGCTGCGCAGGCTGCGCTGGGCGCCCCGCCGGCCGAGCCCCGCCGGCCAGCCCCACGCGCGCAGGACGAGCGCAACGCGCCTGCGCGCTCGGTCACGTGGTGGGCGCTCCGCGCAAAGCGGGTTAAAAGTCACGACCGCCGCGAGCCCGCGAGCGCCCGGTTGGTCGGCGCGGCGCCGCTCGCCTCCCTGAAGCCGACTCTGACGGGGCTGCCTCCGCTGTTGCCGACCACCCTCCGGCCCCGCGTCCCGGCTCAGCTTCATGCAGCGAGCGGAGCCGCCTAGCACCCTTCCTAGCCGACACCACGGGCGCGCGAAACCGCGTCTTTCAACTGACAATGAAGCCGTAGCCGCGCAGCACCGCCTCTCCGGGCGCACGGGCGCGAGGCGGGAGGGGCGGGGGGCGGGGAGAGCGGTTGGGCGAAGCCCCGCCCCAGCTCGCGCCCCCATTGGCTGGCGCCGCGGCGCTGGGCCCGCCCCCTAACGGACCTGTCGCATTGTGACAGGCGGAAGGGCCAGTTCCTGTTGGGTCGGGGGCGGAGCCAGAGGTGGCCCAGCTCCGCCCGGAGTCCGGGGGGCCCCTCCTCCTGCTCCTCTCCGCGGGGCGGGCGGCGGGTGTGAGGGGGAATGTCATTGCTGCTCGGCGCTGTGGTGCCGCCTCCGTCTGCTGCTTCTTCTCTGGCGCCCTCGTCCCGTCGGCTTTCGCCGCTGCCGCAGCTGCACGGGGGACACGGATGGCTAGTGGGGCGCAAGGGCCATCCGAGTTGAGAGCGCGGCGGTCGCGGCCGCTGCTGAGGCGGAGACTCCCCGCCGCCGCCTCCACCCCCTGTCCCCCGGCCTCGCGGCGCTGAGGGCGGGAGCGCGCGGCGCTCTTCCCTCCTTCTCCTTTTTCTTCCTCCTCCTCCTCCTCCTCCGGGTCCCCGCCCAGCACCCCTCGCACCAGGCGGCGGCGGCGGCGGCGGCGGCGGCGAGGAGCGAGACCCGCCGCCGGGGCACAACATGGCGGAGCCCTCGGCCCCGGAGAGCAAGCACAAGTCGTCCCTCAACTCGTCCCCGTGGAGCGGCCTCATGGCCCTGGGGAACAGCCGGCACGGCCACCACGGGCCCGGGGCCCAGTGCGCGCACAAGGCGGCGGGCGGCGTGGCGCCGAAGCCGGCCCCCGCGGGGCTGTCCGGGGGGCTGTCGCAGCCGGCCGGCTGGCAGTCGCTGCTCTCCTTCACCATCCTCTTCCTGGCCTGGCTGGCCGGCTTCAGCTCGCGCCTCTTCGCGGTCATCCGCTTCGAAAGCATCATTCACGAGTTCGACCCGTGGTGAGTGCCCGCCGCCCCTCCCCTCCCCTCCCCTCCCCTCCCCTGCGCTCCCCTCCCCCCCCCCCCCGCCCGCGGCCCGCGGCGCCCCGGGACCCGCGCCTCTGCCCGCCGGGCTCGTCCGGGACGCGGCCCGCGCCGCCGCCAGGGGCCCGGGGCTCCCGGCGCGCCCCCCGCCCGGGGCCGAAGTTTCCCCCGCGCGGCCGGACGCGGGGCGTCGGGGTCCCCCGAGAGGCCCCCCGGGACGGCGAGCCGAGTCCGTCGCCGCGGTCTTGGCCGGCTGAGTCCGGAGCGGCCGCGCCGGCAGCCCGCGGGTCTCCCTCGGCCGACTCGGGGCGGACTCCCCGCCTCCCCGCCCGCGCCTCTCGCGTTCTCTCCTTTTTACCGGCGCGTTTCTGCTGCTGGAGATGGGATCGCCCAGGGGTTGCCCTGTGGCGGCTGGAGGTGACTCCAGATGTGCCGGAGCCCGTCTGCTCAGCCTCGCAGTGTTACGCCTTTACGGTGCCTCCTTTTTTGCTCTCCTACACAAGAGGGGGAAAAGAGAGCGAGCGCGGTGGTGTAGGAAGGGAAATAATATCCCCGAAAGTGATCTGAAAGGTAGGGACTCTTATTTATTTAGCATTAGGTATTTTCAGG
This sequence comes from Vulpes vulpes, assembly GCF_048418805.1. Taxonomy (NCBI): domain Eukaryota; kingdom Metazoa; phylum Chordata; class Mammalia; order Carnivora; family Canidae; genus Vulpes; species Vulpes vulpes. The sequence continues at coordinate 63,833,976 of NC_132790.1, read as the reverse complement.
AGTGGCTTTTTTCCAAGGCCCCTAAGTGCACTCAGTAAGCGCCTCACTGTTCCACAATTATGTCGTGTTGCTTTTGAGAGCAAGAACATCACTCTGGTAGCCCCACTGTCACCCTAGGTGTGTTAGGCACGATATCCGAAAGCATGGCATTCGTTCCTTTATTGGTCTCTGCAGGAAGGTTTGTGGATAAGAGAACAAACTGCCACAGTGATGGGGAGCCTTAGGTTATAATCGAGAAGTTGCACAGAACAGCCGGAATGACCTGAATGTGTTAGGAAACTAACCTATAAAGAGCACTAGCTAATTTAGGCATTGCACTGGTCTGTGAGCTGTATAGATGGGAAGATGGCTTTAAATTTTTCTCCAGCTTTGCCAGCCTGTTTGGGTTTTGTTTGTTTTTGTTTTATACCTGAGCCTATGCCTTTTGAACTAACTTGATTCGTGTTGACCCCCTTGTCAGCCTTGAGTTAATCATATATCCTTACAAGTAGATTTAACTAAACTTTAGGATATCTGTTTTTTCATTTGAATACAGAGAGAATCTTCTTGAGCCATTAATATATGGATTATAAATATTGGGGAAAGTGAATTACCTATGTATTAAGATACCAGATAGAAAGAAGTTCTATTATAGATAGAGAAATTGGTAATGCATCATCTATTGAATACAACAGAGGCCCACTCATGGAGAATTCGGTTTAGGTCAACAGTTGATCACTGGGACATTATCCTTGAAGAGGTTTTAATTTTTTTCTAACACTTAAAAAAAGAGACTTTTATGTTGTTTGAAATCATAGAAGAAAATACTATGAAGCCTTAGGAACGAGATACAGTGTTCTGAGTCTAGGTTTGAAACACTTAAGCAAATTAGATAAAAATGAAATTGGAACCGGAAAATGAGAACTGCTAATATTTTACTGAACAGTGTAAAAAGAGAAAGTTTTAGATTACAGCAGCAGAAGTGCATGGTGACCCAACATGAAGGGTAACAAAAATTGTGAATAGTTATTTCTGCAGTGAATATCTTTTTTGTAAAGGCCGGATATTGTTTATTAAGAACTTTGAGGCTGAAATTAAAGATTGCAGAAAAATTCACAACTGAATGATATAAGGTGATTTTTCTTTTCCCTTATTTTGAAGGAAGATTAGAAATCTGCATCAAGTCAGCCAAAAATTACTATTGAAATTGAGGATTGTAATTATGAAGTCTTAATCAGGTTGCTTCACAGATAGTATTCCTTTCTATTTTTTTTTAAAGTATGGCAGAGAATTATAAAAGTCGATCTTTTGCAAGTTTCAAGAATATGCTTGGAGAGCATAACCTTTTTTTAATCCATGTGAAAATTTCTTTCACTTCTATGTTTTCATGTATAGAAACACATTTCAGAAATACTGTCCTTTAAAGGTATGAAATTTGAACTTTATTCATATACACTAATTTAAAGGTGTATATGCACCTGTTCGTTCTTAAAGATCTACTTAATTTAGGTCTTCTGCTTACTGGTAATTTTGATATTTACATTTTATTATATTCTTGATTAAATGCTCCTGTTTATTAATATTAGATAATTGTCGTTAGTATTAAACAGTCTTTTTTACAATAAAGGAATTGTCCCTATCCCTTACTGTGAACAGAGACATGCCATTATAAATTTAATGTCTAGGTATAATTTGGGTTGACTTAATGAGAAAATTAGTTTTCAGACAAAAAAAAATCCCTTGTTTGCTCCCTTTTGTTTTTTTCATGTCTTTTGAAGATCTCAAGTAGTTAGGTATCTCATTCTTATAATCCATTCCTTTTGAAAAATTTTGAAAAGGGTTAGATTGCCTATCGTTATTACTTTGGATTTTTAAAGCAATTTTTCTTCAAAGCTACTAGGAGTACCAACAGTTTGATCTTTAATCCTAATAGTCTAGTGTTACACTACCTTTGGAGTCTCTCAGATTACTATTTTAACATACAGCAATGACATGAACTTTCAATAATATTTAAACATTTCTTTCACATTTTATATCAACAAACCAATTTATTCTGGCCTTCTCTTCCCTTTTTTCATATCTCTGTTACTGGCTTCATTTCTGAAGTCTTTTTAGTGAAAAGTTTACTTTTTCAGTTTGATTGTGAGTTATTTCTGTAATTTACAGTAGTTCTCAAATTGCGTAAGACTCTAGTTAGCTGCCAGAGGTGACTCATTGTCACAAAGTTATACTTGTTTTTTAAATTTGTCACTCCATTTATTTTATAAATCTTACAGTTTTATAAGGGGTGATATATAACATTGGATATTATATATTTACTGAATTTTAAAGTACATTACCCCCCCCCTTTTTTTTTTAGAACTTAGCAACATTTGTGGTATGATCTCCTCACCACTTTAGTAATCCCCCCCCCCTTATCAGTTGAGTTTATCAGACATGAGGAAGCAGTTTGAGAATATGTTGTCTGTACTTGCCAAACATTTGGTTGAGCAACTAGTTTAACAGTGCCTAATTTTATCTTCTTTTTATCTGGAGCAAAATGTAATTTCTACTTACTTTTGTTGTGACTATTAGTACTTTTACATTATATTAACCAAATACTGTGATCTTGTTCAATTGTGGTAGCTTTGCCCATAGCTCCCTATGTAGGGAGAGCTGCCTTTTCCCAGCCTGCACAAGTTGCAGTGGGTTCTCCTTAGAGCCCTTGAGAGAGAATTCTCTGAGCCTCTCTGAGTTTTGGCTGCTGTTAGCTGTAAAAGGGCGGCAGACGTCTTTTTGCAGGGCAGAAAGCTGCAGTTTAGAACTGAAGCTTAGAATATAGTTTTTCGAAGAAACTATGATATAAATAGATTAATTAGTGCAAACATGTTTTCAAAGGATTGATAAACCTATGGAACATAAGCTGTTAGTGAGCTGACAACTAGTTCCTACACTTTGAGGTCTCCATGTTTTTCTTCACTTTGCAGATGAAAAAAAAGAGGCTATTGACCTCAGTTCTGAAGAAGACAAAAGGGGTAACAAAACCAGCTCTAGAAAAAAACATCTCAAATCTTAAAAAGTTACTTGGACTGTGGCATCATTAGCAACAGCAGTCCACCTGCAGTTCAGAACAGGTATACAGTCACTGGATTCATTGTAATTTACAATTTTTCTAGCCTTGAGCTTAAGATCATTGTAAGTTACAAGAACACTTAGGGTGGAGGTTCAGGGAGTGTCTTGAGCGGCTACATTGGATAATAGGATCAGACCTGCTCCCATTTGGTGTGGTGGTTCTTATAGGTAGTAATCATAGGTTTCATAAGACATGTAGCAGTAGGTCCTGGGATGTTAGGATCTGACAGCAAAGAGTTTGGAACTTTTCCTTTTTGTTCGGGATTTTCATATTTTGAGACCTTAACTTGAGTAAGACTGCAGACCTCTTACTGCCGGGAGTAGTTTGCCTAAAGATAACACTGGTTGTAGACCAAGCATTAGAAGCTCCTTATGGGCTCTGACCTCGTTGTTAACGAATATGGGGGAACTTAATAGCCTATCTATACTTAATCTATTTCTGATTTTTATGCTCCCTGTAGGCTATGAGTATTTTGGGATATGAGAAAATGTTAAAAGTTATCTTCATTTTAATATCTTAGTATTTGTCAGTGCATATGTGCTCTCAGAAATATTGGCAAGATTAATATTCTAGAGTGACAATCATATTTTTACTTACTTTGAAAACCTAATGCTCTTAGGGACCATACTACTGTTAACCCAAAGTATAAAGCATCCCACAATTCAGCAGATTAGTATATTGCTAAATTGTTAAATTCTAAAAATTTTCGAGCATACAGAAAAGTTGAAAGAATTTTATAGTGAACCCTTCTCAGCACCTAGATTCTGTAGTTCATGTTTTACTTTATTTGCTGTCATATCTTTCTAATACTGCTTTTAAATTCTGCTTGTAGACACTGATAGTACATGGTTCACTGTAATATGAAGAGTGTTCTCTTTGTTCTCCAACTCCATGATTAAGAGGATCTCTTATTTCTGGACAACATTTGTTTTCTAGATTACTTGAACATAATGAGTATAAATACTGTTTCTGTATCATCCTCAATTGGACTGCAGGTTAGAAGCAAGATTTAATCTTTCTAGATTTTGCTTAATAACTTACTTACCTGAGTACATCATAAGTTAATGCATGTCTGTTAAATGACTTGACTTTGCCAAATCTGATGTCTCAGAAGAAACTCTTTAAGTTGTTAGAATGGTATGATGTTGGTTTTATTAGACTTAATTTATTGTGGAGCACGTAAATTCTTTTTGGGTTATTAGAAGCCTCTTACTGGTCAGCCTGTTGCTTACTCTGAGTCATATTTATGCTTTTTTTTTTTTTTTTTTTTGCCATGTTTTGTCCAGATGATAATGCAAAAGTGACTTCTTTTAGTCCCTACAATAAGATAGGAAAAAGTGAAAGCATTTTCAAATAATACAGGACCCACAAATACATGCATGGGCCAAATTAATAATGTTGAAAGGGAAAAAAAATGTAAGTGGTTAACCTGCTACCCCATCTTCACTCCTTTACTGATTCTGGTAGATATTTTTTGTTTGTAAATCACTTACTCTTTTCTGAGGAAGTTTCTGTATCCTCACTGGACCTACTTATGACATGAATAATTTCCAGGGATATAGAAATTGATATAGAAGGTGTCAATACAATACCATGGGATTTAAAAAAAAGTGTTAGATGGAGGTAAGGGTTGGAAGAGATAGAAGCAATTGCCAGAGGCTTTCATTTTTAGGTAAATATTGATAAACTGGCATGTGTAGACTGAAATTTTATTTCTTTGTAAAAAGAAACTCTTCAGAGTTTCAAATGAAAGGCATCTAAACATACTTTGGAATATAGCCTGTACATAAGTTGGTGAATGCCTTTGTGTTGGTCAAGTTTATGCTATTTTTAGAAATATACTTTTCTATGGAATTGTGACTGCTGCAGTAATTAAATTGACTATATCATCTGTGAACATTTTTTCTGTTCTGTGGAACTTAGTGTTGCAGGATAACTTTAATATACATTCTAAACAACTTGATTTTAGATCCTAGAATTGAGATAAGGTAACATCTTTTATTTCTGTAGATAAAAGATACTAAAGTATTCCCCTAAGAATTGAATAACACAGGTCTGCTTGTCTCCAAAGTCTATGTCCTTTTTACTGCATCCTCTGCCTTCAAGGCAGGCTTAAATGAAAGTGTCCTGCATTTAATTTATGTTTTTTAATCAGCGGCCCTGATTTAAGTCTTAACATATTGGCCTATCAAAGTGCTTGGGCACAATCCATGCCTAGCTAACTAAGCTTACTAGTTGGATGATGGCTAATTTGTTTTGATGCAGAGAAGAGAGAAGAGTTGATGATGACTTCAAGTTTTTAAACCTGAATGACTAGGGAGTTTTCAGAGATGGAGCTTTTAAGGGGGAATAGCTGAATGAGAAGAAAAGATGAATGAATCCAAGTGAATATTATTTTTATTCAGATTTATTTGGTCTGTAAAAAGTTCACTATAAGAAGTTTGGAAATATTAAACCATTCCAGTTAATAGAATTATGGGGTGGAAGTTCAGCATAGGCCCAGAATTCTATAGCCTACAGGACTTCCAGAGTATATGTTGGCTTGGTTTGTTTTCAGGGCTTCAAAGTAGCTGAACACCAAAGGAGTGAAGTACTTTTTTTAAGGTTGTAGTTTGGTTAGATACTTTTCTATTTTCTTTGCACCTTTGTTTGTATTAGAGGGAGTTTTGTGAGAAGTTGTTTGAAAATTGTTACTTGAGAAGATGAAGGGAAGTTAGTTTCTACCACTCACTTTAAATTGACAATATTGGAAATGTTGGCAGTTCAAGTTTAGCTATGAAATCGTTTTTATGTGAAGTTTGACTTTTTTTTTTTTTTTTTTTTTTTTATAAATAGTGATATAGAAAGATTGTGTGCTTCAGTTATCTGTAATTTCATTGGGTTTAATGGTTTCCATGCTTTAAGTTTTCAAATATTTTTTTACTTTTTTTCTTCATTCCTATCTAAAGAGAAAAATTATAAAGACATAAAGAAAAATAATGTTTATATTAGTAAAGTAAAAATGATTAGTTGATAACTAAATTGATAATGTTTCTTTTGAGGTTTTCTTTTAGCTACTTTTTTATGCCTTACAGGTTTATCAGCTATTCTCCCGTAAAGATTTTTCTTCACAGGGCAGTGTTCTTTCCTTCAGTGATATCTAGCAATCTTTCTACGCATGACTTCAGTTGAATTTGGTTTTTAAACTTAAATTGGGTCTTTCTCTCCATACATAGATATCCATGGATAGATAATATTGTAGCATATGCTATGTTCTGTACTATCTTAAACTGTAGTAATTCATAATTAATTTCTAAAGTTCTCATATATGCACAGCTTAAATAATTGTTTATTGCTGGTCAAATGTGTGGAGTGGCATTGGTGAAAAGAATCAAGGAGAACTCCCTTGTGACCGGAAAACTCCCTTGTGACCGCAAAACTCCCTTGTGACCGCCATGTTTATTTCATGCCTTTTTTTTTTTTTTTAATTGAAGTATAAGTGACATAACATTATATTAATTTCAAGTGTATGGCATAATGACTCTCAGTATTTGTATACATTTTGAAGTGATAGTAAGATGTTAAAATTTGTCACCTTATAAAAGTCACAAAAAATTTTTTTTCTTGTGATGAGAACTTTTAAGATCTACTTTCTTAGTGGTTTCATGCCTATTCTTAAAATACCAGTAACTCCTTAAAGTAGAATAAATTCTATTTAAGTAGGTTTTATTATTAAGGTAAATTATTAAACCATCTTACTACTTGTATAATCCACAGGAACAATAATGGAGCGCAGAATTATTGGAAGGCAGCACTCTTGAAGTTTTTGAGATACTCTTTGAAAATGTCTTAAATGTTTACATAAGCATGAGAAAAATGTTCTGCAAAGGCTTTTGGTGAGAAAGTGTTTGGTTTCAGTCTTTAAAAAATTTTTTTCTTTTATGGTGAAATGTAACACATTCTGAAAAGTATATAAACCTAATGTACAATGTAATGGCTAATTATAAGATAAACACTCATGTGATCATCACCCAGATCAAGCAGTAGAAAATATTTGCCACCACCTCAGAAGCCTTGATGTGTGCTTGCATTCGCTTCTCCCTTATATACTAATTACATACTTTTCTTCATAGATGGTACAGTTTTGTGTGCATTCCTAAATAATATAATTTAGTTTTGCCTATTTAAAACTTGAGATAAATGCACTTACAGCCTTTGTGTCGTTTTTTTTTTTTTTTTTTTTTTTTTTTTTTTTTTGCTCCACATTGTATTTAAGATCCATCGTCGTTGATCAAAGGGTTGTGGAGAATATGGGGCAATAAGATTTAGCAATAATTTGATTAACCAGGCTTCTTACTCCCCTGAGGAGGTTGCCTGCTCTTTTGCAGCAGAAAATACCTGTATGTAAGGGAAAGCATCCTTCTCTTCACTTGAGATCAAAAATTATCTCAAGATTGATCTTTTGAGCTGGAGTCAACCTTGTCTCCAGATAACCTTGACAACTTTTCAAAAAGTACTAAGTGGCCAGAGAGATTCAGTCTTTTAACTAACACTGAGACTACAAGAAAGAGAGGGTAAAAGAGGAGACATCGCTGTCTTTGAAGAGACAAATGATAATCAGATAAATGCAAAAGTATTGCTTTTTAAACTATGGCTTTTGCCAACTATTGTTTACTTTAAGGTTTATATATTGAATTTTATATAAAGTAGGGAGTAGTTCTTGAAAGAAAGAAGGAAAGAATCTTGAAAAGGGATCTGAGCTGAAAGGAATTGAGAACTCCAAGAATGGGTTGTTCAATATGTTGGTATCTTTGTAAAGGATTACTCTTGTATTCTTCTTCCAGTCTTCCATGGCTACCTTATTTTTCTTTCCCATATCTTTATTTCCTTTATTGATTTAGTAACTGTCTTGGTCTTCAGGGAGAATAGGGGAGGTTTGATAGTAGGATCCTTTCAGAAACTGTTCTCAGGGGATAAAAAGTTTTATTCAAAGAATAGTAAAGGTCAGGCATTGAGTAATATATACAATTGTTGAATCACTACGTTGTACACCTGAAACTAATACAGCATTGTCTGAACCTTCATAACGGAAGTCTTCAGTTAAAAAAAGGAATAGTAAAGAGAAGGTGATGATTCTTTATCTAGGAACTTGAAATCTGTTTTAGTGAGTGTGGAAATTTGGCTCTATATGGTAGCAAATGATAAAGGATATTGGAAATGCATTTTAGCCTGTAAGCTTTTCTTTTAATTAGAAAGCAGTTCTTAAGTGAAATAGTAAACATGAATGCTCTCTAATGCATGTCTGTTTATTGGAATGATTTTCATAAAATTTGGTATTTATCTGCTGTCCATTAGTAAGTAATCCATACTACATGAATAGGTAACAGTTGATCTCTTCTGTAAACAAAGGCTTGTTTACCATAGGTAATGCATTTTTGAAGAATTTAAATCTAGGACTGCCTTTCTTCAAACTCCCAATTTAGTCAGCTAGTATTTCTACAGAATTCAAACTTAAAATTTAAACCCAGTATCATAAGGAAAGTATACACATGCTTATTATCCCTTCTCACCTATATCCCTTGTAATAATAAATGCCAGAGAGAAATATGAATGACTTTGATTTAGGCTGTTTTTGGATAATGGTCCAACCCTAATGATTTAAGCTTCTTTAACACCTCTAGTATTTGTCTTGTTTGAATTCCCCAGAGAAGTAGGGATAATTTTTTGAAATGTGTTAACTGTTAGGAAACATGTCAGGCATACTTCTTTCAGCAATAACAATCTAATATAGTTTAATTTGCCTTGTGTGAGAGGTATGGATACATATTTTATTGATCAATATAGAACAAACTTTCTTTGGTTAAATTTTGTTCAGGGCTATTCATTTAACCAACTGGGTGAGAGCCATTTTGAAAATTTTAACATCTGTACAATGTAAAAACACTGAAGGAGATTTAAGTTGTTATTTGTTCTTTGCCTAAAGTGGTGAAATATTGTTATGGTGATAAGGTTCTTATTTTCCTCTCTAATGAATAATATTATTAGTAATTTACCATAGAGAGGTAAGATCCTTTAGGGTAAGAACATCATTTCTAATCATCCTAGAATATCCTACACTGTATTAGGAACATAGTGGGTGTTCAATTTATGTTAACATGGATTCTTATCCTTAAAGATAACCACATTTGATAGTAATAACCCAGGCAGTCTCTATTGTGTAATACCTTGATAAACCTTGGATTTGATTGTAATATCAGTATAATCATGTGTAGTGATACTGTGATTCATAGTAAGAAATACATATTTGGTCTTCATCTTCATTTCTGGCACAGAGCCCCTGAAACCTTTGTAATTTTCGAAGTGATGAGAGTGGAAAAATGGTATCTTTTGTTATGTTATTAATGCAGTGACTTTGGAAAGCTCTTAGGTCACCTAAGGATGGTGACTGGTTGGTTGCCAGTGAAACCTACCTACTATGTGATTAGGAGAGTTGGAACTAAGAGTCCTTACCCCTTGATCCCTGGATAGGGGGGGAAGGGCTGGAGATTGAATCACCAGTGGCCAATATAATTTAATCAGTCATACCAATATAATGGAGTCTTCATAAAAACCCCAAAAGACAGTTTGGAGAATTTCCACATTTGTAAATATGAGATTTGGAGAGGGTAGTGTACTCAGAAAGGGCGTGGTAGCCTTATGCCGCTTCCCACAGATCTTGTCCTATGAATCTCTTTTGTCTGGCTGTTCCTGAGTTCTATCCTTTTATAATAAATAGGTAATCTAGTAAGTTAAATATTTTCTCTTAGTTCTGTGAACAGCTCTACCAGAGTAGTTGAACCTAAGGAGGGAGTCACTGGAACTTTTGGTCTATAGCTCGTTGGTTAGAAGCACTGGTGACAACTTGGACTTGTGATTGGTATGTAAAGTGGGATTTGGGGGTGCTAGGGATATCAGTCTTGTAGCACTGAGCCTTTTGGGATCTAACACTATCTTAATGTCAGAATTAAGATGATTTGTAGGACAAAGGTGTTGGAGAATTGTTGGTAGGGAAACTCACCACTCCCTCCTTGGAATTTTTGATGAACCTCAAAATGAATGTCATAATCTCACCCTCAATAAAGGTGTTGTTTTAATCTTATAGAGAAAGTTGATGATGCAGAAAGGAGGTGATAATGCTAATGGAAAAATAATTTGTGAGCGTGAGTGATTGCCATCAGCAATTGGGAAATGGCTGGCTGGCTGAATATCTTAGGAGAACTTTAGGGGAGGGAGATTTTAGTTCAATGAGTATTTTTTCCAATGTAGATAAGTGTCTCAAGTTTTAACTCACTGTTAAGGAATATGGAATAAGAAAAGAGCGACCAGTTAATGCTTTTAACTTTTGAGTTGAGAAAAGACATGTCAGCAATAAAAGTAAAGTTTACAAGATGGCATTTTGTTTGAGCTTGTTGAGAAATATATCTTTTTTTTTTTAAAGATTTTATTTTTTTATTCATGAGAGACACACACATAGAGAGGCAGAGACATAGGCAGAGAGGGAGAAGCGGGCCCCATGCAGGAAGCCCGATGTGGGACTCCATCCTGGAATCCCGGGACCTGGGGGACCACTCCCTGAGCCGAAGGCAGACGCTTAACCGCTGAGCCATCCAGGCGTCCTGAGAAATATATCTTGATGTGGAGGAATAGTGAGAATACAAATGATCATTGGGTATGTAGGCATTAAATTCATACAAATGATGAGTTTGGGTGGGGTTGGATTAATGATCCATTTAGTTTCTTGGCTCTTGATTTATTTAGCTCTGATTATAACATCCCCCACCCAAAAGTACAGCATTCCAATGAAATCTTTTATGAGCCAAAAATGCATAAAGCAACCATAAATCTATGTGGAAAATTTTTTGGGGGGGGTTCCCAGACCCAAAAAACAACCCCACATTTTTCTGATGCACAAGAGGCATAGGCTTAAAGGATGCACAAAATGAGAGATAGACAGTTGCTCACAGATGAAGTTCAAAGCTATGGTGGCTTGATGCTGAGTGTTGTTCCCAAGGGATGGAGCTCATTGATGGTGCCATTCTTGCTACTTAGGATGCAGGCTGCCTCCTTAATGGCATGCTGCAAAATAAACACTGAACACTGTTTTTCCTTTTTACCATTTTCCATAAAAGTGAAAATTCTTACCGAGAGTAGGTACTCATGTAGATTGGTGTGGTAAAGTTGAAGGCAAAGTGGCGGTAGAGGAACTTTCAAAAAGCTGGGGATACCTGTACTGGTAATTAATATGGAAATTAACACCTTAGGAAGCCATCACAGCTCTGACTGATTTCATTTAAACTTACCACAAGAGGTTAAAGGGTACTAAACAAAAATACTCATTAGGGATGGAATGAATTGCTTGTCTCCAAAGTGCCTGCAATAAAAATAGCTTTGTTGTGTCTAATTACTGGGAGGATCATTGAATATTGTAGATCCTGAGAGTTAAATAAGCCAAAATATAAAGTCTTTACCTTTTTTTCTTTTCTCGGTTTATTTAAAACATCTCTGTACCCTGTGTGGGGCTGGAACACATGACCCTGAGATCAAGAGTCCTCTGCTTCTCCAGCTGAGCCAGCTTGGTGCCCAAGCCTTTACCTTTTATTATTATTATTTTTTTAACTATGGATCAAACTCTAACAAAATGACTGGTCAGCTCTTTATACTATTCCGTGTAATAGTAGTAACATTCCTGTGAATCCTAAAACTGATATGTTGTAATGATCTCACCGGATGTTTTTGTGTACTTCTTAAAACTGTTATCCATCATTGTGCCTTTAAGTCTGTTAGAGTGAACAGGATTTGTTGAACATACTGACAAAATATTGCATATGTTCTTAACTGAAAAAAAAATAAGATTCATGGAAGCTTAATTTTAAAATCATTTTTACTCTACACCATAGCTAAAGAAAACTTTATTTTAATAGGCTAATAAGCAGCTTTCTGGCATTAGAAGGAACAGGATAATGAAACAATATGTGAGAAATGAGATAAATCTAATCTTAAATATAAAAGCCAGTTATTCATTCAAAAATAGAAAAATTAGCTTGAGAAGCAACTTAAAAGCTTTTTTTTCCCCCAAGATATATTTATTAATTTGATAGACATTGCACACATGCAGGGGGAAAGGCAGAGGGAGAGAATCCCCAAGCCAACTCCACAGCTGGCACAGAGCTACAAACTATACAGGACTCCAACCCATGACCCATGAGATCATGCCACCCAAAACCAAGAGTCCAATGCTTAATGGACTGAGCCACCCAGGCACCCTGCAACTAAAATATTTTTAAATATTTTTTGAAGGTTGTTAAAATGAGTGGCTCACTTAGAAAGGGGGATATTTTCTTTTTATTCAGTACACTTTATTTTGGTTGTTTAAAATTTACCGCATTTAAATAAGGTATAATATAAACAGCATTTAAAACAAAAAATTTTCCTTTTGAAGTAAAAATAATTCTAGACCTTTAAAAAGATTGTAGTAAGTACATGTTAGAATTGTTGGATATGAATTGCAACATAATAAAAAGATGTAAATCTTTATAAATCAAACTACTGAGAAAGTATATTACATATAAAATGTATATGCTGCATATGTAATTATGAAGGTAATGATAAACATCTATGTGAAACCCCTACCCAACTACAGAACTAGGGCATTACCAATTTCACATCTATCCATATTTTTTCTTTAGCCTGTCCTCCTCATTTTCGTCTCAGCACTAACAAACCGTTATTACAGTTTTTAACATCTCCTTTGTCTTTTTTTTTTTTTTTTTTGGTGCCCTCTCAGAGGCCCGAATCTCCTTCATCATTATTTAAAAAAAAAAAAAATTATATATATATGTGTGTGTGTGTGTGTGTCTGGACAGTGTATTGCTGTTTTGCTTTGTTTGGCGCTCTAAAAATAGTATTATTCTATATATAATTTTCTTTGATTTGTATTTATACATTTCCTGGTTGATGAATATTTGAGGTTCCTATTTTTTGCTTTTATAAATAATGCTACTGTGAACACTAAAAACTATTTTGTAATGTATATGTGTGGATGGTTGCTAGAGTAGATACCTGGGAATTTTGTGATAATTTTTGTTTAAATTCACAAAAATATATAGCACCCCAAAACTTGGTGACAAAAAGTATTGCATTGTTTCATAATTCTGTGGGTGTAGTAGGAATTTTTTATGCTTCATGATGTCAGCTATGGTGCTGGGATGATTACAGTAATCTGGAGTGTCAACAGGCTGCAGTCAGCTGGGGCTGGAAGTGCTAGGATGCTGTGCAGCTTAAGATTGGAGTCATCTGGAGTCTTGATGGGAGCTCAGCTGTGGTTCTTAGTTCCTTCATGTGACTGCTTAGGCTGCCTCACAGCATGGCAGCTGGATTTTCTTTTTTTTTTTTTTTTAAGATTTTATTTATTTATTCATGAGAGACAGAGAGAGGCAGAGACATAGGCGGATGGAGAAGCAGGATCCTCACAGGGAGCTCGATGTAGGACTCGATTCTGGACCCTATGATCACTCCCCCGGCCTAAATAAGGCAGGTGCTCAACCACTGAGCCACCCAGGCATCGCAGCATCTGGTTTCTAAGAAAGAGCATTCCAAAAACAAGAGAGCTGCTTGTCCAACTGAGGGATAGGCGTGGAATGATCAGTGTCACTTCCTCTATATTTTATTCAAAATAGACACAGGCTTATCAGTCATACTGGTAGGGACAGAATTATTTAGGACCAGTTTTGGAGACTGGTTACCATAGTGCATTTATCATTTTTTTAAAGATTTCATTTATTTATTCATGAGAGACACACAGAAAGAGAGAGGCAGAGACACAGGCAGAGGGAGAAGCAGGCCCCATGCAGGGAGCCTGATGTGGGACTGGATCCCAGGACTTCAGGATCATGCCCTGAGCCAAAGGCAGGCACTAAACTGCTGAGCCACCCAGGGATCCCAACTTTGTGTTTTTATGTTTTATACTTGTGTCTTTGGTCAGTTTTTTAACTTGATTATTTTGTATTTTGAGGGGAGGGATATTAAGTCTGGGTTAAATTTGTTGCAATTTTTAAAAAAGATTTTATTTATTTATACATGAGAGACAGAGAGACAGAGAGAGAGGTGCGGAGACACACAGGCTGAGGGAGGAGCAGGCTCCACACAGGGACTCCAGGATCTCACGCCCTGAGCTGAAGGCAGATGCTCAACTGCTGAGCCACCAGGCGTCCCAATTCGTTGCAAATTTTGTGGCTTATTCTTAAGCACTAGAAGATAGGTAGATATTTTATTACCCCCATTTTATAGACAAGAAAAGTAGTACTGTTTAGTGTGTTGAGAGAATACTATGTGAAGTCAGAAGCCTCTGGTAATACTTTTGGTATTAAAAATAGCATGTGCGGGCAGCCCTCGTGGCTTAGCAGTTTAGCGCCGCCTTCAGCCCACGGCCTGATCCTGGAGACCCCGGATCGAGTCCCACATCGGGCTGCATGCATGGAGCCTGCTTCTCCCACTGCCTGTGTCTCTGGCGCGCGCTCTCTCTCTCTCGCTCTCGTTCTCTGTGTTTCTAATAAATAAATAAAAAATCTTTAAAAAAATAGCATGTGTAAATGTGCACAATTATGAAATAGCATGATGCTTCCATCAGTCTACTTATTACACCCCTCCACTTCCAAAGGACTGAGGTTTGGAAAAATTTACAAGTGTTTTTTATTTGCTTATGGTCTGTTGTATTCTGGGTAAAGTGCTAAGTGACTTGCCCAGAGTGACAGAATTAGAACCAGTACATCTCCAAGTTTTCTCTGGTCTTAACTGTCTCACCTGTACCCATACTTTAGTGTTTTTTTTCCCACTAAATTGTTCGGTTGGCTCAGTCACTATCTGCCAACACATTTCAAAACTTATGTTTTTGATAGCCAGACTAGTTCTGCTATTAGAACTATTTTCCCACTTTGAGGGTATGCTGGAGTTTTCAGAAGGCAGTGGTAAGGAATTGGCAGATATTTGAGATTTTCTTGACTGATCCCACCTCCAAACTTTATCAATAGGAATTAAGTTTCTCAAGTGTTGTGGTGAGAATAATTTTTCGAAATTATAAAAGCCAGAGATTTACAACCAGTATCCAGATATTTAAAAAACACAGTTTTAGGCATTGAATGCAGTGAGTTATTTTAAAAGTGAAAGTACTACAGAGCAATTCTGAATTCCACAATGCAAGACTTTAAATGAGACAACTTTCTGTCATGCTTAAACAAATACAAAATACACAGAAATGAACTTGTAGATACATCCCAGCTCTTAAATTAGGACGATTGTTCTGTGTAAGAGTAGTTTCCTATCATTACAATTCTGTATGTTGCAGACAGATTCTCTAGTGCAGCTTTCCAGTGTAAAAGCAGTGCTTCAGGGAGCATGACTTATTTTCATGTCCCTTCAGATTTCTTGGATCTAAGATTCAAAGGCAGAAATGAAAGTCTATAATACTTCTGCTTATTGGAGGAATTCTTTGACATGTAATGGAATACAGAGCATCTTTAGACTTTGACTCAGAAACATTTTCCGCCAGAGATACCAGCCGTTTTATGACCAAGCCTTTTACTCATTTTTATTCTTTCCTGCCCTAGATTCTTCCACTTTCAGTGTCATGCATTAGAATTAGTTACCTTTCTCAAGAAATAAAGTGAAGTATAAGGTATTTGCTATAGTATTGATATAATGCTACCATGATGAAATGTAAGCGTCAAGTGCAGTAATTTGGCAAAGAACGTAAAATGCCAGATTCTACCAGGTTGAACATAGTGTAACCCATTTGTAAAAAAGGGCGGGGGAGCAGAAGTTAAGTCCATTTAAAATTCAGTAAATGTTGGGATCCCTGGGTGGCGCAGAGGTTTGGCGTCTGCCCTTGGCCCAGGGCGCGATCCTGGAGACCCGGGATCGAATCCCACGTCGGGCTCCCGGTGCATGGAGCCTGCTTTTCCCTCTGCCTATGTCTCTGCCTCTCTCTCTCTCTCTCTCTCTCTCTGTGTGTGTGACGATCATAAATAAATAAAAAAAAATTTTAAATTCAGTAAATGCATTTGCAACATTTGTAATTCTCAGAATAAACACATGTTAAAATAGGGTGTACCCCAAATAGGTCTAATCTCAGGAGTTTAATACATTTTGTTATTTTACAGAAATGAGTCAAATTACATTAGATATGGGAAGGATACTAAAGTTTTCATGTAGCTCAGTATTTTCAGTCTCTTTCAGCCCATTTCAAACAGGAGGAGAAAACTCTCTGCTTATTCTTTCTTAGCCCCTTCTTGAGTTATGTTTGCTGATACTTTGTTTGAAAAGTTTCTGATTAAAAACTAGGTAAATGGGATCTCTTTTGGTTTCTCTGGACTATAGAATGAACTTCATACCTAGAAGAAAATACAGAAGTCATTTGTTAGAGTGCTTGCCAAAATGTTTTCTGCAGAATATCCCAGGAATTGTAGTTCAAAACAAAATAACCTCTGATACTTTAAATTTGGAAAAACTGCTTATCCCATCCACTTACTTATAATACATGTTAGCATGTTAAAGGCTGAGACATTCTTGAATACAGTGTTAATTTTATTTAATCTAGTGTTTACCATATTTAAGAATTTATGTAGGATTTTTTAGAAAATTAATATTCCATGGAATGCATATTTGATGCTTATTAGTTGGAAATCTTATTTCTGTAGAATATGAATATATGTCCTGACTTAAATATGTGTAATATAATACATAGTTATATTTTTAATGCTTATTTGGAAATCTTATTTATATTGTATAATATGTAATAATTACATAATATCAATAAGTAGATATTTAATAACAAAAGATAAGTGTAAATATGACATGTTTATATATATTATGTTTGTTGGAGGTCTTTTTTTCTATAATAAATGAATGTGTATGTCTGACCTAAATATGTATTACACACATATATGTGTGTGCTATGCGGAGAGAAAGAAAATATATACAAGTGTGTGCAACTCTTTGCCTTTTGCCCCGGTTTTTTAGATTTCAGTGTATATTGGATTTAACTGAGCAAAAACTGTCATTGGATAGTTTCAATTTGTCAGATTCACTATTTGATTATTTTTAAAGATTTATTTATTTTAGAGAGAGAGAGCATGAGAGAGCATGTGCATCAGTGGGTGGAGTGCACCAGTGGATGGAGTGGCAGTGAGGAGAAAAAAAAAAAATCTCCAGCAGACACTGCTAACTGAGTGCAAAGCCCAGTGTGGGGCTTAATCGATCTCAGGACACTGAGATCATGACCTGAGCCAAAATCAAGAGTCTAATGTTCAACTGACCGAGCCACCCAGGTACCCCCAAATCCACTATTTTCTATGTGATGCTAGAGTTTTTTTGTTTTTTTTTTTGAATGGCATTAAAGTACTTTTATCAGCCTGTTATTTTGATACAATTTTTTGGTGCCAACTTGTCATTGTCCTTTCCTTTTTTTCCAATTAGTTTATTAAGTGCGCTTTATAAAGCAGAACAGACCCTCCTTTTTCAAATGAATACTTAGGATAACTGATAGTTCATGGTCAGTTAAGGCAGAAGTTAGAAGACAGGACTGTAACATGGATCTTGTTTCCAATTAATGTGTTTGGAAGCAGTCTTGCTGTTTGTTCTTATGAATTCTGATACCTTTTTGATTTGTAGTGAATCTCATCTTAAGTGAGAAGGTATAGAGAAGTTCAAAAAAACTTTGCACGACAGTTTCAGCTTTTGAACAACCGGTTTTTTTGCCATGTGTTACTCAAATTGAAAAATAGTTTGTATATCTGATAAATACAGCCTGAACTCTGTTTAGGGAAGATCTTGAATCATTATGACTCATCCATCAGTTTTAAGAGCAGAGAAGTTAGTGAGAGTAGTCTTAAGACCCAGTTGCAACTGCTTGTGTATTAAATGAGTAGTGGTGATTTGGTGGAGTGGCAGTGGTCAATCTGTATATTTATGGGTCTTTACAAACTTCAGAATTGACCTAGTAAAAGTAAAACAGTAAAAAAAAAAGGAGGGGGGGACGCCTCCATGGTTCAGTGGTTGAGCATCTGCCTTTGGCTCAGGGCATGATTCCGGAGCTCTAGGATCAGGTCCCGCATCGGGCTCCCTGCATGGAGCCTGCTCTTCCCTCTGCCTGTGTCTCTGCCTCCCCCACCCTCTCGAATAAATAAATAAATAAATTTTAAAAAAAAGACTATTCTGTATCATTTGAAATTTTGTTTGCTGTTTGTTAAACACCAATGAATCTGTTATCCTATGAGGCTTGGATATATCCTCACATAAGTTTCTGTAGTTTAAGTAATAAAATGGGCTGCTTGTTTAATATCTTACCGAGATGGTGGTCATGTGTAGATATGGTAGGACTGGGTTTAGATGTTAGTTTTAGTAGTTCTAGTAAACTGGTGTTTGTGTCAGTCTGGCGTGCTTTTGTTTTGGTTCCTGCCACTAGATGGCAGGAATAATAAATGGTAGATTGAAATGCCGGTTTGAGCTGGTGGCCTTAGCTGCTTTGTACTTTTCCTTTACCTTGGTTTCTCTATTCCTATTAGTGCTGAATTTAGGATATTTATGAAGTCTTTCCTCTAGTGGGATTTAGGTTGAACTGGTACCTTGTAACATGCTTGGCGTGACAGGGTAAAGGAGAAGGAACAGAAAACCTTTAATCTTCAATATAATCATTGGTGTTCTAATACTTTGCTTTTTACTTCTATTTTTATTTTTTTCTCTGTGGAATTCTATCCTTTATTTCTTGATTCTCTTACATTTACATTGTTATGCATAATTGGTCATTTCTGTTGGTGGAACTAGTTGCCTTCTCATTTACTAGGTGAATACATGTTAACTTGGTCAATTTTGTAAAGCTTATACTACACTTTGCAAACAAACTCAAAATTATGATGGACTGTGTGAAGCTTTTCACAGAATGTATTATTTTCAAAGTAGCCTGTTGATGAAATCATTTGAAAAGTAGTAATGGATAAAGTCTAAGGTGATTGGAATGTAGCTTCCATGATTGTTTTGTTATGTAAGACTGTGTTGCTAGTAGACTTGTACCAGAGACTCCTTGCTGACTTATGAAGTCAGCAGCAGCCTTGTTGGGGAAGTCCGTGCACGAGGCACTGCAAGCAGCCTTTTAAGAGGCTCTAACGAACAGCCAATTAGAAACCAGGGCCCTTGGTCCTATAGCCTCAAGAAAATGAATTCTGCCAGCAAACCTAAGTGAGCTTGGAAGTCAGTTCATTCCGTGAATGAGTCTTCTCTAGATGAGAACCCAACCCTGTTAACTCCTTGATTTCACCTTGAGACCCTAAGCAGGGAATCCAGTTAAGCTGTGCCAAGACTTGACCCATGAAGCCATGAGGTAATATGTGTTGTTCTTAGCTATTGATTTTGTTGTAACTTGTTATATAGCAATAGAAAATTAATACAAATACCCTTGATAAACCTTTCACATCTCTGAATGTTACCTATTTGACAGGCGTTGTGGATACAATGGTGTGAGCCCAAATAGACATGATTCTAGTCTGAGGGAGAGATCATCTTGAAACCATTAAGAATAACAAATACTGGGAAGACTTATGATGCCATGAGAGCATCTAATAAACCATAGTATCTCTTTAGAACTTAATTGATCTTTTAAAAACTTATTCTTCCTGGGTTGTTTTATAATTTTTTAGCATAATCTTGACATCACAAAACTTGGTCTAGCTTTATTTCCTGTTAGTATTACGAAAATAACTTAGGTGTATTTTTTAGCCCTTGCACATGCTCTTTCTTCTTTCTAAAACACTTCTTTCCAGCCGGTTTGCTCTGTAATCCATCCAGATATAAGTTAGATGTCAGTTAAGTTCCATGAGGGAGCTTTGTGAGTTCAGGTCAATTCTGTTTCTCACCTAGCACAGTGCAGGTGGGCCCATTAAAAACAAAAACAAAACAAAACAAAACACCCACACTTTGATATGGAGTATACATGCTGGTAGAAGTATTGATACAACTTTGGAGAAGCATTTAATATTTTTAAATATACGTGATTGGAATTGCTAAATATTTATCTGAAGAAAAACACATGTCCTTAAAGAAGACAGAATTAATTGTAGTATTTATGAAATGGAATACTACTCAGCAATAAAAGGAACAAACTGCTGCTACATGATTAAATCTCAAAAACATTATGTTGGGTGAAAAAAACCCAGACACTTCTAGAGTAGCATCTGTGATCTATATTTATTAACTTTATTTTAAGATTTGTTTATTTAAGCGTGCGTGAGCATGGGCAGGGGGTAGAGTGAGGGAGAGGGAGAGAATCTCAAGCAGGCTCCCCGCTGAGCACAGAGTCTCTGACCTGGGGCTGGATCTCATAACTCTGAGACCATGATGTGAACTGAAACTAAAAAGTTGGCCACTCAATTGACTGAGCCACCCACACGCCCCTATGCTCTGTATGAAATCTAAGAACAAAATAAATCTATTATGAAAGAACTCAGTGTTTGGGAGGGAGAAGTGACTGGAAAGATTCACATGGGAACTTTCTGGGTGATAGTTTTGGGTGATAGTTAACGGTTGATGGTATTGTATAAAATTGTCAAAATTCACTGAATCAAATATGTAAGGTCAGTATATTTTAATGCTTAATATAAATTATTCTTCAGAGAAATGTTAGGTGTCCTTTAGTATCTGATAGGTTCCCTTCTCTGCTTGATTGTATTTGCTTGTTGCCTGTCCCTCCTGCCAGATTGTCAAAGATTGTCAGCTTTATGAGGTCATGGACCAGATTTGCCTTTGGTTCTTAGAACTGTGAACTTGTATGTATAATGCCCAGGTTTATTGGCTCTGAGGGGAAAAGTTATTTGTGAACTCAAGTTCACAAATTTCTTCATAGTTGGTATCTATACTTTATGGTTGTTGCATTTTCAAGAAAAATATTTGCATTATTATGGAATCTTGTATTCAGTGTTTTTCCTTATGTAGCTTCTAGCTTTTTCTGCTCTAGGATGCACAAAAGACATCTGTTTAAGTGTTGGTAGAGTAATCTTGCTCCAATTACAGCTTTGCCAACCACAGTTTGAGATAGCATAATGCTATATTTATATACCAAAATTTTAAAATGCAATCTTTTTTATAAATGTGAAGTTTATTTTATTCTTCTAAATGAAAACTAAATATTAATTCTGTTTTCCCCAGAATCTTTGTCATCTCTCCTTAGTTTTTTGAGATTGGACATAAAAAGGATAACCTGTTATTTTGCTTTTTGATACAGAAAGCCCTTAAGCACCACAGTGATTTGAGAAAGAACCAGGCGATTACATAGCACTTTGAAGATACTATCCTTAATGGTGGTGATATTATTTTTTCCCTTGATTAAAATGATATTAAGTTTTGAATGATCTGATGGCTGAAAAAATAAGTATAGTCTTGATTTCCCAGAACTGCCTCAGTAGATCTCAGGTGTAGTTCTTTCCAAACTATTGAAGGTGTGGTTCTTTCCAAACTCACAGCAGATTTTTCAGTGCTGGGAAGAAATGCCTTTCTAATATGTGTGTTGGAGGTCTTCTAAAATTAAGTTTAAAATTCTGCAAAATTTTTATGCACATTCTTCTGGGGAGAGGATCTGTATTTTTATCAGATTCTCAGAGTCCCTCACCCAGAAAGATTAAAAAGCCTATTTCTCCCTTTAATTTTTTTGGGTGGTTTTCATTGCCAGTCCATGGTTTTGCCAACTTCTCAGAAACAACCAACTCTAAGGTCGGCAACTAATTACTTATCCTGAGTGTTTCCTGTACTGAACACAGTGAAAGTGTATTTGATGTCTGTTGATTCTCTTCATTTTTTGTTGTTTTGACTGTTTTTATGACCTTTTTTGGTTGCAGAACTAAATCATAACTGCCCTCTTTGTGTTCTAAATCATTCCAGACACGAGTATAAGAATGATGAAGAAGAAATATTTCCGGGCAGCCCTGGTGGCGCAGCGGTTTAGCGGCGCCTGCAGCCCAGGGCGTGATCCTGGAGACCCAGGATCGAGTCCCACGTCAGGCTCTCTGCGTGGCGCCTGCTTCTCCCTCTGCCTGTATCTCTGCCCCTCTCTCTCTGTGTGTGTCTCTATGAATAAATAAAATCTTAAAAAAAAAAAAAGATATTTCCTTCAGTAAACCTGATTTTTTATTTTTATTTTTATTTTTTAATTTTATGGAAACTCTGGTCAGAAGTGCTTGTTCTCTCTCACTTAAAAACACCAGTTTTGGGGGAAGGGAATGCATACTTGGCAAGATTTTTAGGAATGTCAAAATCTGAGACTGTGTGGTTGCATACATACCTGTCACCTGATAACTTATTCTGTCCTGACTCTATTTCTAATACTGTTGCTTTTATCCTTGAGTTGGTGCTTAGCTATGAAAACCTGTAAAAGGATAAAATAGCATAATTGCAAAAAATAAGAAAATTCATGTTAAAGTCACTGCATTTTGAGTTCTGTATTCTATTTTAGTCTAACAAATAGAATTTAGTATTGTAGCTAAAGACCATGGAATTTTTTTTTTTTTTTTTTTTTTTTTAAGTAAGCTATGTGCCCAATGTGGAGCTTGACCTCAGGACCTTGAGACCAATAGTCACATGATCCATTAGCTGAGCCAGCCCAGGCAACCCCTCCTATTTGTCTTTGATTTCTGGGAAATGAAGTCAGATTTAGTTTTTAAACCCCTAGGCCCTCTCATGGCCTACATTTTTGTGTGTTTTTATGTAGTCTTGAATTTTTGTATCTATACTTCTCTTGTCCTTTATCTTTCTGTGTTGCCTCTATTTCATTATTTTTGTGGAATAAGATGGTGGAATTTTGTGGAATTGAGACATCTTGCAGATCTTTAGATCTTAAAAATAATTTTTTAAATAGGCTTTTATTGCAAAAGCTTTTAGTACTGATGGTACATTCAACATTCAAGTCATTTTAACAAATATTTAGTAAGTGTTAACTGTGCCAGGCACAGTACTAAGGATTAGGATTATATACAGGGGTCTCTGTTGTAGTGGAACTTATTTTCTGGCAGGTAAATGTGTAAACAAAGATCCAAATCATTTCAGTTGTGATAAAGGCTATGAAAATACTAAAATAATATGGTATGGAATGTCTGGAATGTGGCCATGGGACTACCACTGTAGATATGGAAGTGAAGAGACCTTTTTGAGGTGATATTTAAGTTAAGATCAAAATGACAAGGAGTTAGCTATTCCTGTGAAGATCTGAATTAAGAGCATCCCTCCAAGCAGGAACACCTTGGCATGTTGAAGGGACAAAATAAAGCCCCCATGGTTAGGATATAGTGAGAAACATTGTATGGGTAGTATTAGGATAGGGCCAGATCAAGCACTGAGGTGGTAATTATGGAAGTTAAACTCTTAATTGGAATTTTTTTTTTTTTTTTTTTAAAGAATAAGGGAACAGAAATTCTTTTGGTTGCAGTCGATGTTTTCCATTTCTATATAACAATACTGAATAGTCTTGAGAATGATATAGAGGATTGATGAAAGGCTTTAGAGCCCAGAGCATAAAAAGGGACCCAAGTGCACTAACTCAGGTATATGGAGTGTTCACACATGAAAATTTAATTAAATCAATTACACTATTTTTATTACCTTCTACCTGAATAGTGTATTTTTATAGAATAGTTTACCTTAGAGTGGGAGTTAAAGTATTTTCTACAACTCATAACCTCTCATACTAGCACTAAATCACTCAACTCGGAACATTTGTGGAAAATGTTTTAAAATTGGATCATATATAAAATGTTCAGAGGCACTTTAACAGCAGTTATTGAACTTATTACATGCCAGATACTGTGCTTGGTGCTAGGGGTAGGAAGATCAATTCATTTATCTTTGCCTAGAGATCAGATCAAGTGAAATAGACTCTGGGCTTTGCTATTTATTGGTTGAATGACCTTGAGTAAGTTACTTAACCTCTGCATTTGTCTTCTCTGTGAATTGGGAATGACAGTAATATCTGTATCAATAAGTTGTCATGAAGATTAAATTAATACAAATGAAGGTACTTAGAACAGTGTATAATTCATAATCACTCATTAAATGTTCGCTGTTTGTTATTATTTACTTACGTTGGGAACCTACTAATAGTAAATTAATGCTGTTTAGTATGTTGCATTAGAAAATGGTAAAATGAAAAGCTCAAGATCGAAGAATAAAGGGGGAAGTACCAGCTCTTATCCAAAAAGGATAGTTAGGGCTTAAAAAGAGGTATCTTTTGAGTTAGATCTTGAAAGATAGATGTGGGAGGATATTAAAGGAGGATTTGCTCTTCAGGTAACAAGAACACCTTGTGCAAAGGTAGGGAAGTATGGAAAATCATGAATAGTACATGTTTAGTGAAAAACCAGAAGTTGAGGTATATAAGGTGAGCAAGAAATAGGAAGGAGCCATTTCAGTGTAAGGATAGGGCAGAGAGTCTTAAAAACATTAGGACTTCATCTTGTACATTTTAGGAAACAGGTGAAGGGCTGGTATAATCATCTTAGAGATTTTTCTGTTGTGTTGGTGGATTGGGAAGTTGGAAGGAAATACCAGAAGCTAGAAAGTCTGTAAGGAGGCAAGTGAAATAGTCTAGATAAAATATGAAGAGAGCTTTTAATTAGGGGAATTTCAGAGCTGAGTATAGGGAGTGAGGATTTTATAATGATTACCAGATAAATACCAGTGATAATGGTAACATTTTAACTAAGATAGAGAGCAACTTTTTTTTTTTTTTTTTAGTTAATTTTTTTAGAGTAGTGGGGAGAGAGAAAGAATCTTACATGGCTCCATGTAAGGCTCCATGGTGGGTGTGCTCAATCTCACTACCCTGAGATCATGACCTGAGCTGAAATCAGGAGTTGGACATTTAATTGAGCCACGCAGGAGCCCCAAGAGCTACTTTAATAGTAGGGAGCAGAGTAAATAATGAGTTCAATTTTAGGTTTGTTGAGTATTATATCTGTGAAGACACTCAAGTACGCTCTTCAGTATATAGATTCAGAGTTTAGAAAAAAGAATTGCATACTTAGGAATCATACATCGTAGTCAAAGTTTAGGAAATAGACAAAGGAAAGAGGAGAAAGGAGAAATAACAGTGAAAAGAGAAAAATAAAGACCAAGGTATGACATTAATATTTGGAATATTGTGTCTTAAGAAATATCTGTGTATGGTGCTCATTTTTTCTTCCAGTGGATTTAGGGGCATGGTTCTTTACGTACTTAAAACTTAAGTTTAGGCATCAAACTGATTTTTTTTTTCTCCCATGTGTTATTGCACAGTCATCCATCATCCATTTACAAAAGGAAAGCATAATCACTCACCTGTTCTGTATGTTGCCCTGAGATGTGAAAATCTAGGGTTTCAAATGAAGGCACAATTCCAGTGTTGGTGTGGAAATACCATGCTTTCTCTAAAGAGAACAAGTGAAATACATGTTGAAACAACTTTATGATTCTTTCTGACATTTTCAGTTCTTAGAAGTTTATTTGTTGAATCATAGTCCTTAGAGCTCAAACATAGCAAATTTATCATTACGATACTGACTAATATATATTCTGAGATGTTTATGAGGGCAAATCGAGAAAATTATAAAGATTACTAAAGATTACTAATTCTAAAGCATGAAGTAAAGCAGAAAAGTCAGTATTACATGAGAAGAGAAAAATGAACAGAAGTCATTTCAGGGATAGAAATTACGATACAAATCCTGCGATACTTTAGAGAAGCAAATTTAGAATTCTAAAATTAGAAAAATAGGGCTTTTCTCTTAAAAACAGTACCTTCTTTAAAGGACAGTACTTTTTCTTCTTGTGTTTTCATACTGCAGTTTTTGCTACAGTAGTTGAAGAAATAGAAAAAGTTTTTTGTTTTTTTGTTTTTTTTTTTTCCCTTATGGAAGACCTAGACTAATGCTAGAAAGAGAATGGACAAATTGAAATAGTTAAGTCATAGACATAGGTAATGGAGAAGGTGAGCTTCCATTGCTTCACTTAGGGTAGAGATTGTACTTTTAGATAGATTATTCAAGTAATATATTACAATAAGAATGAAAGGCAAAAGGAGCTGCAAATTAGCCACTCCTGCAAATTTTTGGCACTTTTCTTCTTCAGAGAGAGGGAGACGGAACTAAGACAGACAAATGGTTTATAGACTTCATTTCTGAAATGGGTATATGAATAATTTTCTGACATGTTAGTAACAAGATTATTTAAAGATTTAATGAAAAATGGCATAATGAGTAAAGTAAGGATTTTTAAATTCAGAAAGGGTGAGAAACAACCATACTTGAAATTCCTATGGAACTAGAAAATACTTGATAACAGGGAAAAGAGGAAGAAATTCTAAATGAATTGTTTAAATCTTGGGATGCGTGGGTGGCTCAGTGGTTGAGCATCTGTCTGCTTTTGGCTCAGGTCGTGATCCCAGGGTCTGGGGATCGAGACCCACATCGGGCTCCCTGCATGGAGCCTGCTTCTCCCTCTGCCTGTGTCTCTGCCTCACTTTGTCTCTCTCATGAATAAATAAATAAAATCTTTTAAAAAATAAACTTTAAATCTCATAAGTTTGTTCAAGTCAAAATACTGGTAGATGATTATGGTGATAATAGTAGAAGTTGTGTATCTCTTGGGAGATATTGTGATAGGCAATAGAAATAATAGAATTAACTTCCCATGTCTGTCTCTCTTTCATTTTCTTTCTTCTTCATGAGAACTGAGACTTTGCTTTATATCCAATCAGTTTTTGATCCATGTATATTATAAAAGTGAAAGTCTTTTTAGGTCAAATAGGAATTCTTAATTCTCTGTTTTATACCTTGTAAACGGTTTTAAAACCATGAAGGAGGGCAGCCCCGGTGGCCCAGCAGCTTAGCGCCACCTTCAGCCTGGGGTGTGATCCTGGAGACCCGGGATCGAGTCCCACGTCGGGCTCCCTGCATGGAGCCTGCTTCTCCCTCTGCCTGTGTCTCTGCCTCTCTCTCTCTGTCATAAATAAATAGAAAATCTTAAAAAAAAAAAAAAAAAAAAAAACATGAGAAAACTGAAAGAAAAAAATACTTATCTGTCCTTTTCTCATTTCTTTTTGATATATTGAGTATGCAAATGATAGCAGACATTATTTTCATGTTATCATTAGACATTGTCCTAGAATAGTTTCTTAACATTTATGTGGCAAGTTGTTTATAAGGGAGGAAGAATTGGGGAAAAACAAGCCTGTGTTAATAGTGGAAGAGGAAGGAGGGATTGCAAGTCTTTTGGAAAATTATGTACACACATGCTTATACATGACTTTTTAGGATGAGAAGTTTTGAGAGAGTAAAGATTAGAAATTACTGTGTATTGTGGCACGTGAGTGACTCAGTCAGTTAAGCATCTGACTCTTGGTTTTGGCTCAGGTCATGATCCTGGGTCCTGGGATCCAGCTCAGAATTGGGCTCTGTGCTCAACCCGGAATCAGCTTGAGATTCTTTACCCCTCCCTCGCCCTCCCCAGCTCCTTTTCCCTGCTTGTTTGCATGCACCCCACCACACCACCACCGCCAATAAATAATAAAACCTTCAAAAAAAGGGATGCCTGGGTGGCTCAGTGGTTGAGCATCTGCCTTTGGCTTAGGTTGTGATCCCAGGATCTGGGGATTGAGTCCTGCGTGGAATTCCCTGCAAGGAGTCTGCTTCTCCCTCTGCCTATATCTCTGCCCCTCTCTCTCTCTCATGAATAAATAAATAAAATCTTTAAAAAAAAACCTTAAAAAATTATAGCATACTAAGTAGAGTATAGTTATCTGGAGACACACACTGGTTGAATTGATTTAATATATGAATTATAAGAAAGCTGCCAAGAAGGGGAGAAATTTGAAGCAGAGAAGGGGATCACTTGCTTTCTATCTCCTTTGTTTGAGTAAGGTTTGCTGAAGGGTTTGGAATAAGCATTTTATAGATTGTGTCTGATGGAAATAAGATGGTGATGATGATTATTACTGCTCAAGCAGTACTTAATAACATTTTCTTTTTTTTTTTTTTAAAGATTTTATTTATTCATGAGAGAGAGAGAGAGAGAGAGGCAGAGACACAGACAGAGGGAGAAGCAGGTTCCATGCAGGGAGCCTGATGTGGGACTCGATCCCAGGACTCCAGGATTATGTCCTGGGCTGAAGGCAGGCACTAAACTGCTGAGCCACCCAGGGATCCCCTAATAACATTTTCTGACTGCAGTTTTCTTTATCTAGGCTTTTTGTGTGTGTGTTTTTTTTTCTTTTTAATTTTTTCTTTAACAGTTGCTCATTGTTTCAAAAAAAGTCAAAAGAATGAGGCACAGTCTACTGACAACTTGTTATGTAGCTTCCTAGGATTTCTTTGAGGGATACTCGATCTTTGAAATATCCATGTACTGGGGCAGCCTGGGTGGCTCAGTGGTTTAGCGCCACCTTCAGCCCATGGCCTGATCCTGGAGACACGGGATCGAGTCCCACGTCGGGCTCCTTGCATGGAGCCTGCTTCTCCCTCTGCCTGTGTCTGCCTAATTCTCTCTCTCTCTCTCTCTCTCTCTCTTTCTCGTGTGTCTCATGAGTAAATAAATAAAATTAAAAAAAAAGAAATATCTATGTACATATACATGCTTATGTAACCTTTAAGTTATTGGCATACATAGGATTATGTCATATATACCAATGAATTTTGCTTCATCTACAAAGCAGCATGACATATATGGTAGCCATTAGTGCTGCCTTCCCTCTCTCCTGAGCACAAGGGTGGGGGCCATGTGACTAGAAGTGGCTATTGTATTCAGAGTGTAAATGATATGTATTTCTTCCCAGCTGAGAATTTATTGTGCTCCATCTTCCAAAGTTCTCTGACACAATGATTGTAACATACAAGGTAATGGGTATTCTGGATGTGACTGTTTAAAAGGTAGTATGTACCAAAGAGTTAAAATCTATAATGAGATATATTGGACTTCTCTGTCCTTTTGTTTCCAAAGTGACAAGAAAGGGCATAAACTTCAGGATTCAGAGTTTCATCTTAACTAAGAGAACTGTGCTAATGGTTTTTTTGCTTATATAACTTTTAAAAAAGATTTTATTTATTTGACAGGAAGACGAGATAGTGACAGAGCATGAGCTGGGAGGAGAGGGGGAAGCAGGCTTCTGCTGAACAGGGAGCTAGATGCAGCAGGGAAGGCAGCACTAATGGCTTGATGCAGGCTTGATCCCAGAACTCTTGGGATCATGACCTAAGCCAAAGGCAGAGGCTTAACTGACTAAGCCACCTAGGTGCCCCTTACTTATATAATTTTAAACATATACCAGTGTTTTTCAAACACTCGTTTTAGCCTTTGAACGCTTTCTTCAAATGAGACTTTACACAAGAATCTAATAAAAGTATATAAAATAGAATGGTGCCCTTTTCTGTTCAAAAGTGTGTTTCCCACTCCCTTCAAAGTTTATACCTGACTCATGTCAGAAAAGTATTTCTAGATGGACATTTTCAAATCCCTACGGTATAAAGAACTTTGAAATCCACTTAGAAGGTTCACCATGCCCACCAGAGTCAAAGCCCTCTAGTTCAAATCCCAATTTGACGACTTAATGGCTGTTATGACTTTGGATAAGTTATTTGACATCTTTGTGCCTTAGTATAATCATCTGTAGACTGGGCATAAAATTGTATACTACCTGAAAGGTTTTATTTTTGTGTGTGAGGATTAAACGAAAGCTGTTCTTATAAAGTACCTGACAGTTAACAATTTTTAAAAATAATTGTTAATAAATAGAGCTCAAAACTTGTCTCTTCACCACTCCCCTTAAACATCTTACTCTTCCTTTTTAAACATGCTGAACACTCCCACCTTAAGGTCTTTGCCTTTGTTAGTTTCTCTATCTAGAGACAGCTCTTTTCCCCTTTTGGAATGACCGGTTACCCCCATCCTTAAAGGTCTCACAAATATTATAAGTCTCCACTTCTACCTTGTTTAAAGAAGTATTTACCCCTTCTTCCTCCCTCTTTCCCTTCTTCTTATTTCACTCTTTGGTTTCATCCCTTTCATTTCTTCCAAAGCTTTTTTTTTTCAATCTGTAATTACCTGGTTTGTGTTTATTGCACTTAAACTCCAGTAGAGCTGTGACTTTGCCAGTGCTCTGTTCTTAGGGCCTAACAGAAACCTGGTGCATATTTCTTGCTCAAGAATTTGAAAAGAAGATTTTTATCTTTCAAAAATGAAAACCATATTAATGCCCAGTATAGATTAACCACCCTTAGAGGCATATACTATTCTAATGTTTTGACAGGCAAGAGTTTTGGGAAAGTTTTGAAGGACATAGCAGTCAAATTGAGATAAGTTGTTTTTCCGAAGAGGACAACCTTGAGGCCTCACTTGGAGTCCATATATCCTTATTTTTCATAGAAACCTAAGTTTAGTTAATCTGGTTTCTCATCTCAAGGCAAATTAAAATACTAGGGTGATTCAAGACTTCCCTCTTAAGGGGACTAGGTTGGGATGTGGTAATACTTGGTACAGTACTCTGCCCCTCACTCTCCATTTGCCCTCCCTCCTCTCCTAACCCTCATTTGCTACTTGCATTTGTTACCTCTCTTTTGTTTCTTTCTTCTTTTCTGTTTCTGATCGACTCTTTTGTTCCTTAGATTTTTATTTGCAAAGGCTGAGCTAAACTAGACTTGTGTTGTCTTAAAATCAGATTGTGGATAGAACACTTTGGGGATGTGAATATGTTTGTGTCTCATCACCTCTGTATTTAGACTGGTTACTTATAGTTTGAATCTATTCCATAAATCTTGTTTCTAAATTTATCTAAAACTATTAATCTTGTATCTGTGAGGAAGAAGGTAGAAATTGTTATAACATGCACTTATTTGAGACAATCAGTTTAATGCCAGTGTTACAAAAAAGCAACATCACCTGCCCACACCTCCCTTCCCCAGAAATGTCCAATAGGAAACATTAGTTGAAGATAAAATTACTTGTATGTATTTGGTAGATAGTTTTAGAGAAGTAACATGATTTAGGGAAAAGAATGACAGAACTGGCCCTTGGAAAACTTGTCAAGGTTTTACTTTCAGTGCTGCCTTTAGCTCTTGTTTTTGGGCTAGAACTTTGTCTTTTACTTCCTCCTGTAAATTAGTGAAGCTTTTATTTCTTAGCTTTGCCAATTCGGATTCTACACATACTATATATTATGTTTCAAAAGCTAGTCATAGGGTATTAGATGCCTTAAGGTTCATCATGGCATTAAGGATAACAATATACTGTTTTTCCACTTCATTTATTCTTAGGCATTTTCCAATTATGTTAATATTTTTTCTGACATACTGCCATATTTTTGTAGAGAATTGGAAATGTTAATTAAATAAACAAAATGCTTTCCCACCTCAGAGGTTTCTTCTTTTTTTCCCCCAGAGGTTTCTTCTTGAAGGTTGAAAAGCTGTAGGTTAATTTTAGGGCTGAGGCATAATTTTTTTTTTTAACCTTTAAGATTAAGGGTATATTGTGGTATTTTGCTTCATAATCATAAGAGTTTGTTTTTGTTGTTACTGTCTAGGGTGTACTTTAGGTTATTTCATATAAGATGAAATAAATCCAAAATCAAATGTACAAGTGGTTACATCCAACAAGATTTACAGAAGGAAAAATTTGCAGAGGCAGCTGTTAATGGCTTTTTCTTCTCTTTCATAAAGATACAGTACTGGTTTACAAATGAGATGGAATTTAGCGTTTGTTTTCATAAAGAAACAATACAGTATATGCTGGATAAACTTTAAATCAGTATATGCTGGATAAAGTTCTAAGCTGTAATGTTTTGAATACAGCATTGTACTAGAACCCAAGAAATATAACCTTTTTTTCATTAATAAGATTTCATCATTTAATCGCATGTTGCTACTTGAGGAGGTAGTCTCTTCTCCCTAAATCAAGTACATAAACCTTTCTTAACTTCTGATGGGTTTACTGTAATGAAATAATG
Source organism: Vulpes vulpes (assembly GCF_048418805.1). Taxonomy (NCBI): domain Eukaryota; kingdom Metazoa; phylum Chordata; class Mammalia; order Carnivora; family Canidae; genus Vulpes; species Vulpes vulpes. Next base: position 63,801,871 of record NC_132790.1, on the reverse strand, counting down.
AACTGTGGGATTTGCAAGGATTAAAAAAACAAAACGGATGGCTTCCAGAAGTAAGTTCTTTATTCCTATTTTCTTTTCATTGTTTCCTATAGATATAGGGAAAAGCAGTTATAAAATGCAGTGTCTTTGAATAGCCAAAGAACATTTAGGTCTTACTAAATATTACATTGCAGAAGAAAGCAAAATTAACGTATCTTAGCTTCTGCGTAAAATTGGATCTCTTAAGACCTCTTTTAATTTGTAATGTGGCTATTGCACTTTCTTTATCAAATTTAAAAATCACACTGTGCTCCTTTATCCTCACTTTTTTTCCTTGTGTCTTTGAGCTGCCAGTTTGCTTGTTACCAGGAAGTAGTGGAATTATTGATATGCTCCTTTCAGAAAGTAAAAGTGTCCATGTGAAAATTATTTTGTCTGTCTTAATGAAGTCATTTTTCCACACATTATTGGAATTGCAGAACGGCTTTCGACAGTGAGTTGAGAGAATTTGGTAGAGGCATTCATTATTTTTAAAAAACTTTAATGAAAACGTTATATAAACCAAATGTAGATAGAACGATAAAGAACCTCATGTAGCTACCATCTGTATTAATAATTATCTTTTGTCATTTGTTTCAAAACAAATTATATTATTGAAGTTAAAATACTGAAAGTTACTTGACAATATTAATAAAAGAATGGATATATGTAAAATCTGATAGTGTTTTCAGGCTATTTTAAGATAGATGTTATCTTACCACTTTTTTTCTTTTATTTCCATTTTTTTTGTTGATTTTTAACCTTTAATGCATCATTTTTCAGTCTGTTTACCTAGTTTTACTTGGGGAAAACTAATTTGTATGTATGAGAGTGAGTGTATTTGTGATACTTTCCATATTAAATTTTACATATATACATACATCTGACTCTTCAGAGACACTGTATTTTATAACTGCCTTTCCATGTATCTATAGAAAACAATGAAAAGTAAGAAAATAGGAATAAAGAACTTGCTTCTAGAAGCCACATACCTGTTTGTTTTATTAATATATATATGTATCATGTTCCTTATATGTATAATTATGTAAATAATATGTGTATCTATATAAATTTTATTACAATGTCATATATACATATGTGTGTATATGTAAACTATATATTTATCCACACATTTTCAAACATACATAAAAGTAGATCTAATAATATAATGAACCTCTAGGCATACATCACTCAGCTTCAATAGTTAACACTTTATGGTCCTCTTGTTTTCTCTGTAACCTCCTATTCTCACTACTTAAAAATTTTTTTTAATATGTAAATTGGACATGCTAAAATTGACTGCTTTTGTGCACACAGCTGCTTGAGTTTAATGAAGAAGAGAATAGAAGATAAAAATTTAAGTCAATGTTCTAATTACTGGTGTTCCAAAAAAGGAGAATTAACTAAACATTAGTTGAACCTCGTGAATGAAGTGCCAGGAACTATGAGATACCTCCAAGGATACAAAAATCACAGAGAAAAGATATTTCATTATGAGGTGAACTATAGTAGAGGTTCTAAAATGATGTTTTCAAGGCACAAGTGAAAGGACTCGGCGGGGGGGGAGGGCGGGGGGGATGGAATATTAGAGAAGATTCTTCAAGAGTGAATTTCAGGTTTGAGAGGATTGCATGAGGAAGAATATAATGCATGGCTGTGGTGGGTTTCTATGTAGATGGAACAAAGGCCTGAGAATGACCATGCTAAAATTGAACAATACGAAGGTGAAACTAGAAATTGATTAATTTATGTTTCAGTTCCTTAATAATAGAATCAAGTGTATTTGTGTTGTCAGTCCAAATGCTTTTTATATTTGTTTCGATTGAGATGTTTGTTTTTTCTCCTAAGTTACTAACGTTTCCCCCCTGGGTTCCTTTTAAAAAAAAACAAAAAACCTTTTTTTAAATATAGATTATTTAACATATAACAATCTATTAGTTTTAGGTGTACAACATAATTATTTGATATATATAGATGCTGCAAAATGATTAACACAGTAAATTTAGTTATAGATTTTATTTTTGTGATGAGAATTTTTAAGATCTACTCCCTTAGTAACTTTCAAACATACAGTACAGTATTGTTAATTATAGTTATCATGCTATACATTATGTCATAGGACTTATTTATCATGTAACTGGAAGTTTATACCTTTTGACTACCTTCACCCATTTCACCCTCCCCCATTCCCTACCTCTGGCAACCACCAACCAGTGTGCTCTCTGATTATGAGGGGGTTTTTTTAGGATCATATAGTATCTGTCTTTCTCTGTTTTATTTTACTTAGCATACCTTCAGGGTCCATCCTTGTTGCCACAAATGGCAGGGTTTCCTTCTTTTTAATGGCCGAATAATATTTGAGTTGTGTGTACATGCCACATTTTCTTTACTCGTTAGTTGATAAATTGTCTCCATATCTCGACTGTGCTGCAGTGAACCTTGGAGTGCAGATATCTTTTTGAGATGGAATTACTGGATGATATGCTAGTTCTATTTTTAGTTTTTTGAGTAACTTACGTGCTACTTTCCATAGTGGCTGCACCATCCCTATAACAGTGTGTATGAGGGAGCCGTTTTCTCCACATCTTTGCCAATACTTGTCGTTTCTTGTGTTTTTAAAAAATAGTCGTTCTAACAGGTGTGAGGTGGTATCTCATTGTGGTTTTGATTTGCAGTTCCTGGTGATGAGTGATGTTGAACATCTTTTCATATATCTGTTGCCCTTTGTATGTCTTTGGAAAAAAATATTAGTTTGGATTGGATGTTTAATGCTCCACAGAGGTATCCTGGGAATTCACATAAAAGAAAATAAACTATACTAACAACTGAATTGCAGCACAATGTCATGATATTTTATAAATTTGGATTTGCATGCTTCTGGTTTAATTTTACAAATATAATTTATATGTATGTGTACACATACACACATATAATGAGAAATACAAAAATTTTGTGGTTAGTCTTCAATCAATTTTCTGTTAGGCTCCAAACAGATTTCTCCATCTAATTGTACAGTATCTTTAACAATAAGGAAAACATTTAAAAATTCTCCCTTGTAAAAATTTTAACTGATAGACAAATGTCAATTTTGTGAACCAAAATGCTGAAATAAATTAGATGACATGGTTAACATCATTGCAACTATGATATGTAACCTCAAGTTTAAGATTCTGTATTCACTGAAAGCATCTAATTGTTCTTCCTCTTTGGCTTTATAAGTAAATATTATAAATTTCAACTTATTTCTTTTGAAAAGTATACTTTATCTTTTATTTTTCATAACGATTTTCTTTGAATAAAGTTTGTATGCCCTTAAAAGTTTGAAATACAGTAGCTTATTCCATTTTGGAATTTCATACTGTATGTCTTAACTATTTTGATTAACTTTGTTTACTTTGAAATTAATATTCTTCTGTTTTTCTGCTAATTGAAAAGATTGTCAGTTGTAAGGACTGATATTTTGAATAGACTGAAATAAAAAAAACTACTTATTCTAACAGGGCTTTCAAAACCTGAAGTGTCTTTGGCACATCTATATGTTTTTAACAGTCATGGGGATGTTTATTGATTTTCAAATTTTAAAGTCTGAAGGGATCTAATGATAAATTATTGGAATTAAGCATTTGCAATATTTCTGGTTAGAAAATCAATATAAAAATATCAAGAGATTTCCTGTCAATGTCAAGCAGAATTTTAAAAAATTAAGTGAATATACCATTAAAGATGGGAATAAATCTAAGCAAAGATGTGCAAGACCTGTAAGGTGAAACTACACATTTTCTGGAGAGACGTTAAAGATTTAAATGAAGATATACTATATTTATGGATTTGTCAAGTATTGTAAGGATGTTAATTCTCCCCAAAGTGGTTTGTGGAGTTAATGGACCTCCAATCAAAGCCTCACATTTTCTTTTTTTGGTGGAATTGACAAGCTTTATTTTAAAATTTATATATAAATGCAAAAGGACAAAATAAAAGGCACAATAAGAAAGTTCTTCCAGGTGTCAAGATATAATTTAAAGCTCCAGTAATGAAGATTACATATTACTGATACAAGGATAGAAATAAAGACCACTTGAACAAGACAATCCAGAAACAGATCTGCACGTTAACAAATCCTTAATATATGATGGAGGTGGAACTTCAGAGGAGTGGAGAAAAGATAGGATTGTTTTGAAGATTTTATTTATTTATTTGACAGAGAGAGAGAGCACAAACAGTGGGAGCAGCTGGCAGAGGGAGAGGGAGAAGCAGGCTCCTCACTGAGTGGGGAGCACCATGCGGGGTTCGATACCGGGATCATGGCCTGAGCCGAAGGCAGATGCCCAACCGACTAAGCCACCCAGGCGCCCCTAGTTGTTTTAAAAAATGATGGTGGAACAATTATTTAAAAAGAGAAAATAAAAATAAAATTCAATCCCTATTTCACACCATGTAAAATAACCCATTCTATGTATATTAAAGACCTAAATAAAGAAGTTGAAATTGGTAAACTGTTATGAGGAAGAGAATTAAAACAATATCCTTATGACTTTAGGGGTGGGTTAGGACTTTATTTTTACTTAGGAGTAAAACACGACCCTATAGCAGAATGTTGGTAAATTTAGGTGTGTATGTCAAGAATTTCTATTCTTTTAAAATACCATTGTGATGAAAAGAGAGGCCACGGAATGAAAGAGGTTTTTACAGCTTATAAAGAACTTAATCAAATCACCTAGAAAAAAAAGTGTGCAAAGTATTTCAACATACACTTTTACCCAAGAGGAAATTTTAATGGCCAGTAAATATATGAAAAGTACTCAACATCAGGAGTCATCATGGAAATATCAACATATAGTTACCATTGTTGGCAAGAACCAAATATGGTAATCCTATATTGGTAATATTACTAAGCAACAAGAAAGAACTCTTGGATAGAGTGTCTACTTTTTATTTATTTACCCCTACAGTCACAGTTAATTTAGCTATCACACAGGACACTTTGATTACTTAAGTAGAGTGTCTTATGGTGGGGGAGGATGAGGATGTGGTACTATATTATGGGTCTAAAAAAAAATAGTGACTACTATAACACTAAAAGTACCCTGTGAATTGAATGTACTGCCTTTTATAGTCCTGTTGTTTCACTTCCAGGAAGTAAAATACAATGAAAGCCATAAGGGCATTCAGAAGATTGTTCATTGTGATGGGTTGGAAACAGCCAGAAAATAGATAGAAAAACAAATGATAATTTAGACAGGAGGAAGCTAACTGAAAATCAAAGAGAATGGGTATGTAAGATTCCATCAGGGAATTCTGGGAGTCTCGCATACCAGGAGTAACTTGATCCTGGGGATAAAATGGGACTAAACACATTCTGCTTATATTTATGTTTAGTTTTTAGGTACCTTGACTAGATTTTTAATAGAATCTTAATGAGCTTTCTTGTTTATCCTACTTTTTAGTTATGCCTTTAGGCTTAGATCCCAGGAACTGTAGTTAAAATTTGTTCCTTGTCTTTAATTTGGGGATACTATTTCAAACTGGCATTAGGTACCTATCAAAGTAGCTTGATTGTATCTCACCCCTACTGAAAAACATACTTATGAAATCAGTTATTCATTTAAATATTTGAGGGCTACTTGTGTTACGTGGTGTCCTGGATGCTGGAGACAGTGGTATCCTAATGGGAGTGTTTATCTAGTGAGGTAAATATTAAGTGAACTGATGTGAAATTACACCTTTGGCAAGTGTTAGGAAGAAAAAAGCACACTATACCTTTTCACAACATCATCCTTAGAAATGTGCTGAAATTTGAAGCGTGAGTTATTGAGGATGAGTGGGAGATATTAGTGATCCAGAGAGAGGGAGTTAGCAGTCTGAAGATCCTAGGATGGAACAAAGTGAGTCTGGAGAACTGAAAGATGGGTACAGTAATCCCCTCTTTATCTGATTTTGCTTTCTGTGGTTTCAGTTAATGGTAGTCCTGAAGCAGATGATCCTCCTTTCAGAAGGTCAGCAGTAGCCTAATGCTACATCATAATGCCTATATCATTCACCTCATTTTATCTCATCATGTGGGCAGTTTATCATCTCATATCATCATAAGAAGGATGAGTACCATACAGTAAAATATTTTGAGAGACCATATTCACATTACTTTTATTACACTATATTGTTATAATTCTATCTTATTATTATTGTTACTCTCTGTGCCTAATTTATAAAGTTAAACTTAATCCTCATAGGTATTTATATGAAAAAAATGCAGTATGTAAAGGATTCTGTTCCATTTACAATTTCAGATATTCATTGGGGGCTTGGAATGTTATCCCTCACAGTTAAAGGGGGCTACTATATCTGGGTAGTAGGAGTATAGTAAGGTATGAAATGAGACTGTAGCATTATTTAAGAGCTAAAGTGTGTATGGCTTTATAATAAGAAGTGGAGGTTCCTTCCTTTTTAAATACATGGTTTTTTTTTTAATTTTTTAATAGGGGAAGCCTTTGAATATTAGTAGAAAATTACAGTATGATCACATTTGCATTTTTAAAAGATGTTCTTTGTTGAGATGTGTACAGATTGGATATCTAGGAGATGAATTGGAGACTACTGCAGGAGTTTGGTTAGGATGATAGCCTGGGTTAGAGTGCTGGTATCAGAGTAGGGAAGGAGGGGACAAACTGTCCAATTTGTTGGTGTATAACTGTTCATAGTAGTCTCTTATGATCTTTTGTATTTTTGTGATAGCGGTTATAGTGGACAAATTTCAGAGATATTTAAGGAGTAAATGACAATTTGATTATGATTTGTGTGTAGGATGTGAAGGAGAAGGATGGAGGTCAAGGATGACCTCTAAATTTTTGTCTTTAACTTAGGTGGTAGAATATCGTAAAAGCAGGCAGAGTATGTTTATATGTGTTGGGGGTAGATAGGAGTCTGATCATGAGTTTAGTTGGATATTGAGTTGGAGATGCCTCTGTGACATTCAAGGACAAAACCAAGCCCAAACAAAAAACCAGATGTAGGCAGGTAGATTGTTGGGCATGCTGGTAATAATTATTGAAGAGACCCAAGAGTGATTGACATCTCTTGGGGAGAGTTAGAGTGAGTTAATGAGAGGATCTTGGGTAGAGGAGGCTGCCTGCATAGGAAACAGGGAGAGGACTGGAGATTATGGGGTAAAAATCCAGAGACTTGTAGTTATCAGTGGCATTTTGAAATCTATTGAGATATATATGAGGTTTCTTTTTCCCAGGTAAGAGAAATGTAAAACCTTCTGGATTTATCTTTAGATTTCTTAATTTTTCTCATAATCCTTTTTCCAGCTTTATTGAAATATAATTGACAAAGTTGCATATATTTAAATACACTGATGATTTGATAGACCTAAATTATGAAATAATTACATAATTTAATCATATGTATTATCTCACATGTTGCTTTTTTTTGATGAGGACCCTTAAGATCTAATTCAACAAATTTCAAGTGTATAAAGTGGTGTTATTAACTATAGTCACCATGGTGTATGGTAAATCCTTAGAATTTATTCATATTGTAACTGAAAGTTTGTACCTTTTGACCATCATCTCCCCATTTGTCCCAATCCCACATCCCCTGGCTACCACCACTCTAAGTGAAACTTCTTTTTTTTTCTTTTTAAGGTAGTCCACTTACAAGTGATACCATATATTTTTCTTTCTCTGTCTGGCTTATTTCTTCATAGTATAATACGCTCCAGATTAGTTTTTGTTTTGGGGAGGTGTGTGTATATATGTGTATATGTGTGTGTGTGTGTGTGTGTGTGTGTGTGTATGTTTAAAGATTTATTGAAAGAGAGAGACACAGGGTGAGAAAGAGAGAGAGAACAAGTGGTGGAGAGGGAGAAGCAGACTCCCTGCTGAGCAAGGAGCCGGACTTGGGGCTCCATCGCAGGACTTGAGCCGAAGGCAGACGCTTAACCAACCGAGCTACCCAGGAACCCTTGGGGAGGTTTTTGAGTGGCCTCAGTTCCTCATATATTTTAGATATTAACTTCTTATTAGGTATATGGTTTGCAAGTATTTTTTCTCATTGCATTGACTGCCTTTTCATATTATTTTTTTCATTGCTTTGCACCAACTTTTTGTTTGATACAGTCTCACTTTATTTTGTTGTTTGTAGTGCTTGCTTCGGCAGCACATATACTAAAAATATTTTGTTTGTGTTTTTGATGCCCTGCCCCCCATCATTGCCAAGGACAATGTCAAGGAACTTTTTCTGTTTTTTTGTTTTGCTTTCTAGAGTTTTATGGTTTTAAGTGTTAATATAACTCTCTAATGTATTTTGAGTTAATTTTTGCGTGTGGGCGATCTCTGGGTGGCTCAGTGGTTTCGTGCCTGCCTTCGGCCCAGGGTGTGATCCTGGACCAGGATCGAGTCCCACATCGGGCTCCCTGCATGGAGCCTGGTTCTCCCTCTGCCTGTGTCTCTGCCTCTCTCTCTCATTTTGTGTGTTGCTCATGAATAAATAAATAAAATCTTAAAAAAAAAATTTGTGTGGTATAAGATGGGAGTACACTTTTATTCTTTTTCACATGTAATATCCAGTTTTCCCAACACCATTAATCAAAGAGATTATTCTTTCCCCATTGCTTATGCTTGGCACCCTTGTCAAAAATTAATTGACTCCATGCATGTGTGATTTTATTTCTTGGCCCCATATTCTGTTCCAATGGTCTATTTCTTTTTTTTTTTTAATACTAGTACCATACTGTTTCGTTTACTATAACTTTGTAATAGAGTTTGAAGTCCTCCACCTTTGTAATACCACCTTCTTTTTAAGATTGCCTCGGGTAATCAAAGTCTTTTGTGGTACCATACACATTGTTGGATTATTTTTTTATTTCTGTGAAAAATATTATTGTAATTTTTATAACGATTGCATAGAATATATAGACTGTTTTGGGTACTGTGGTCATTTTAACAATATTAATGGTTCTTGGATTCAAGAACATGGTGTATCTTTCCATTTACTTTGGTCTTTCATCATGTAGTTTTCAATGTGCATGTTTTTCACTTTGGTTAAATTAATTCCTAAGTACTTTATTGACTTTATTTTTTAAAGATTTTATTTATTCATTCATGAGAGATACAGAGAGAGAGAGAGACAGAGAAAGAGAGGCAGAGACATAGGCAGAGGGAGAAGCAGGCTCCATGCACCGGGAGCCCGACGTGGGATTCGATCCCGGGTCTCCAGGATCAGGCCCTGGGCTGAAGGCGGCGCTAAACTGCTGAGCCACCCGGGCTGCCCTTTTATTGACTTTAATACTATTGTAAATGGGATTGCATTCCTGATTTCTCTTTGAGATATTTCAGTTAGTACATAGAAATGCAGCAGAGTTTTGAATGATGATTTTGTAACCTGCACCTTTACTGAATCTTTTTTGTTATTCTCACAGTTATTTGATGGAGTCTGTAGGTTTTTCTGTATATAAGATCAGGTCTGCTGCGGTTTTGCTTCTTCTTTTCTAACTTGGATGCCTTCCCCACCCCACCCCCCCAAACTGCTCTGGCTAGGATTTTAGTTTTATGTTGAATAGAAGTGTTTACAGTGGGCACCCTTGTCTTGTTCCTGATCTTAGAAGAAAATCTTTTAAATTTTCACCATGGAGTATGATTTAGCGTGGGCTTGTCATTGTGCCTTTTACTATGTTGAGGTACCCTTCCTTCTATACCCAATTTGTTGAGAATTTTTTGTCATGAAAGGATGTTGAATTTTGCCAGATGTCTTTTCTGCATCTATTGAAATGACCATATGATTTTTTCATCATTTTTATTCATACGTGGTATATTACATTTATTGATTGCCATATGTTGAGCCATCCTTGACTCCTAGGGATAAATACCTGTTGATCATGCTGTATGATTATGATCATGTTGTATTGAAGAATGTGCTATTGAATTTGATTTGTTAGTATTTTCTTGATTTTTACATGTATGCTCATCAGGGACATTGGCCTATAATTTTATCTTCTAGTGCCCTTGTTTGGCTTTGATAGTGTAAATCTGGTCTCATAAATTGAGTTTTGGAAGTATTGTCTGATTTTTTGGAAGAGTTTGAGAAGGATTGGCATTAATTATTCTTTAAATGTTTGATAGAATTTGCCATTGATGCCATCTTGTTGGGGTTTTCTTTCTTGGGAAATTTTTGATTACTGATTCAATCTTCTTACTTATTAACTGGTCTGTTTAGATTTTCTATTTCTTCCTGGTTCAGTCTTGATGTAGGTTATATGTTTTTTAATTGTTCATTTCTTCTAGTTGTCCAACTTGTTGATATATAAGTGTTCATAGTAGTCTCCTATGATCCTTTGCATTTTTGTAGTATCATTTCTGATTTTATTTATCTGAGTCATCTCTCTTTTCTTGGTCTAGCTAAAGGTTCTGTCAGTTTATCTTTTCAAAATCACCAGTTCTTTGTTTTGTGATCTTTCTTTTGTTTTTCTAGTCTTTATTTCATTTGTCTTTGCTCTGATCTTTGTTATTTTCTTTCTTCTAATTTTGGACATCGTTTATTTTCCTAGTTCCTTGAGATGTAAAGTTATGTTGTTTGAAATCTGTTTTTATATTAATGTACATGTTTATTGCTCTAAACCTCCCTCTTCAATCGTTTTTGATGCATTCTCTAAGTTTTACTGTATTGTATTTCCATTTGTGTTTGTCTCAAGAGAGTTTTTAATTGTCCTTTTTTTTTTTTCTCCTTTGGCTTACTGATTGTTCAGGACCATATTTTCAATTTCCACATGTTTTTGAATTCTCCAGTTTTCTTATTGATTTCTAGAGTCTTATTATGATGGTTGGAAAAGATACTTGATATAATTTAAGTCTTTTAAAATTTGTTAAGACTTGTTTTTGTGACCTAACATATGATATATTCTGGAGAAAATTCTGTATGTGCCTGAGAATAATATGGGCTCTGCCACTGTCATATACAATGTTCTATATTAATTTGTTAGATTCATTTGGTTTGAGTGTAGTTCAAGCCTGATATCACTTACTAATACTGTCTTTGCATGATGTGTCCAGTATTGAAAGTAGATATTGAAGTCCCCTAATACTATTGTATTGCTGTCTGTTACTGCTTTTGGATCTGCTACATTTGCTTAATATATTTAGGTGCTTGGATGTTAAGGGGTATACATATTTACAGTTGTTACATCCTTTCAGGCTGCTGTGGCTTCCTAGTCTCTTCAGATAGGCTCATTTCTGCTTCCTGTGGCATTCCAATTGTATGTGATGCATAGCTTTCATATTGCTTACTTTTCTCAAATTTTTTTAGGTGTGCTTAGTTTTGTATTTGTTGAGATTTGTCTAAAAATGCTGCAGTGCATTTCTTCTCATTTGTCGTTTGTCTTTTATTGATTAAATTTCTCATTCCTTAAGGTCATATTCTTGTTTTACAGTGCTTGAATAGTTTATTCTCTTATGGTTCTAGTGCGATTATAATTTATTCTTTATTCCTGTAGTTTTTAGGGTTGTAAAATTGAAGGTGATCATGTCAGGTATGCTTCTTTCGTTTTGTTGCTGTCTTCCGTCAGTGATTCTTTATCTTTTGAGAATCATTGACTTGGACCATGTGGTGAATTCCATGTACCCTCACCTTTTTTGTTCAAATATATAGCTGTGTACTGCCACCTGTATCTAAGCAATGGCCAAATGTTAATTTGAGCATTATTAATTTTGTAAATGTGGTTTTTTGAAGGGGGGGGTCCTTTGTTTTTAGTCATATACAAGTAGTATAAGCCTATTCCTTGGAGAATAATATTATTCAATTTCTATGAAAGAAATAAGTATGTAGCCATATATTTACATTTATAGTATTAACAAGATAGGGCTATTTCTTTCTGGTAAGCACACTTTCATAACATTTACTTTTTCCTCTTTTCTCTAGGTTTAACTATAGATCAACACATCATCTTGCATCCCATGGGTTCTATGAATTTTTAAATTGGTTTGATGAAAGAGCATGGTATCCACTAGGAAGAATAGTAGGTGGTACTGTAAGTATATCTGCAGTTATTTATGTTAATCTTAAAGTTTTATAAATAAATCATTAGTTGTTAAGGTGATGGAGATCCTTGAAACCTTTGTATAGTTAACTAATACAATTTTCTGTGGCTGATTATCTAGTATTTAATATACTAAATCTCATCTTGACATTCCCTTTCCCCCCTTTGCTTCCCCACCTTTTCTGCACACATTTGGGCTATCTCACACTAGCCACTATTTCTGACAAGTGGAGACTGGAAAGGAGGATTTCTTGTCATACTACATCTTAAGTTCAGGTTATTTGTGTTTTTGTTTTGTTCTATAGCAACTTAATTGAAAATTTTTTTTGAAAGAAATAGAAATTTAGAAGAATCAGATAATTTTATTTTTTTATTTTTTATTTTTAATTTTTAAAGGTTTTATTTATTTATTCATGAGAGCCACAGAGAGAGAGAGAGGAACAGACACAGGCAGAGGGAGAAGCGGGCTCCATGCAGAGAGCCTGACGTGGGACTCAATCCCGGGACCCTAGGATCACGCCCTGGGCTGAAGGTGGTTGCTAAACCGCTGAGCCACCCGGGCTGCCCAGATAATTTTATTTATTTTTTGGGGTGGAGGTGCAGAGGAAAGGGAAGAGAAAGAATCTTAAAGCAGGCTCCACACCCAGTGCAGAGCCCGACTTGGCATTTGATGTCACAACTCTGAGATCATGACCTGAGCTGAAATCAAGATCAGACACTTAACCGACTGAACCACCCAGGAGCCCCCAGATCATTTTAATTTTTAGGCCCTAAAGCTGCCTTAAGTTACTTCAGGTAATTGAGTACTGATCATAGCTCACGGGGAGCTATTACATTCAGAATGTGACATAAGGGAAATATTTTTATGATCTGGAATGTAAGGAGAATGTTGAAGAGATAGTGCAAGATAGACATCTTTGGGGAAAGATGTGTTAATTAATTAATTAATTAATTTTTAAACAGATTTTTTTATTCATGAGAGACACAGAGGGACAGAGACACAGGCAGAGGGAGAAGTAGGCTCCATGCAGGGAGCCTGATGTGTGGGACTCGATCCCGGATTCCGGGATCATGCCCTGAGCCGAAGGCAGACGCCCAATAGCTGAGCCACCCAGGCGTCCCTAAAGATGTGTTTAGTCTTATTTTTTTCTTGATCTGTTTTGTCAAAGGTTTATCAGTTTATTAGATCTTTTAACCCAAAGAAACTTTGACTTTTTTGATTATTTTAGTCTTTTATTGCATTTCAATTTATTTCCTTCCTCTATTTTCTTGGGTGTATTTTGATGTTTTTCTGACTTCTTGATATAGTTGGTTCAATAACCGTTCTTCGTTATTAATGTATTTATTTAAAGCTATAAATTTCCCAAATATCACTGTTTTAGCTACATTTTATAATGCCTAAGTTTTGATCCATAGTACTTTTATTGTCATTCAAGTTGAAATTTATTTCAATTTCCATTATCATTCCTGCTGTTTCATGTGTTTTTTAGAATTGTATTTAACTTGTAAACATAAGGGGACTTCATAGTTATCTTTTTTTGCTTTATACTTAATATTATGGTTAGAGAACAAATCCTGTAATTTCAGTCCTTTGAAATTATTGAGACTTGATTTGTGGCCTAGCATATAGCCACATTTTATAAATGTTCCCTCCCTGTTTGGAAAGAATATGTTGTCCATGATAATAAGGTGTTGTTTCTAATCTGGGGCATTTTCTTATCCTTGATGTAAACAGAGATACCCAAACAAAGAGAGGAGTCATGGTCTCCAGAGCAAATTAGGAAGGTATTGAGTGGTTAGAGATGAGTTAGATGGCTATTATCTGCACTTCATGGTACTAATTACCTTATTGTAATATTTGATGACTATAGTTTGTTTCTGGGTATGTTTATAAAACTTTTTATTTTTTTATTTAAAAAAATTTTTTTTAAGATTTTATTATTCATGAGAGACACAGGGTAGACACAGACACACACACACACACACACACACACACACACACAGGCAGAAGGAGAAGCAGGCTCCATGTGGGGAATCTGATATGGGACTCGATCCCGGGTCTCCCAAGATCATGCCCTGAGCTGAAAGCAAGTGGCTGAGCCACCTGGGCTGCCCTAACTTTTTATTTTGAATTAATCCTTACTGGGAGTTTGTTTTCTGAGACTTTTGGTGTCCTAGTATTTGGGACCATTTCTGTAATAATCTTTCTTATTTGCTTTCACTAGAGCCCATAGGGGCTTCATTGGTTCCTGGACAATTTTTCGAGGTTATTTCTTAGCTTGGTTTCTCACATCTGAAGTTGTTATAAACATGGAACCCATATTCACACATGTATTGAATAAGTTTCTCATTTTGTTTGTATTCTGAGGTTTGGAAGTAAGGCACAAAGTTTCTTACTGAATCCCTTGATGGATGGGTATAATTTGTCTAGTCCAGTTTCATAAACAGAAGCTTGGTTTGTGCTGGGAATTAGGCATTTTCTCTGATACCTGTATTGACCAGTAACCCTGCCAACCTCCAGTCCCTAAGGTGTATATCTGGCTGGAGTGGTTTGTATTCTTTTTTGGGCTCCCTTGGCTTCTGTATCTACTTTGAATTCCCTCTTTATTTTTGGTATCTAGAGGGTTCCCTTTCTTTTGAACTTAAATATGAGATTTTTTTGTTTGTTTGGCTTGTTTTTAGGGTTTTTAGATCCTATACTTGTATGTGTTTTGGCTATATTTTGTCCATTTAGTTTGCTTTATTATCATGGATATATTGACTACCTTTAGAGGTATTTTCAGATTTATTTTCATTTTCTTTGAATAGAGCTGTCAAAATCATACACTGGAACATGCTTTGAAAAGGAACAAAATTTTAGTTTTTAAGAATTGTGATGATTGCCACACTTTACACTCTACTTTAATCCCATTCTCCTTCCATATGTAACTCAACAGGTATTGTGTGTCATTTTGTGCCAATCATTGTTCTGGGTGCTAAGGAAAATTTTCCTGCTCTTCTAGAGCTTACCTTGTGAGGGTGTTGAGTTAATACACAATGAATAAAGTAAGTGACATAAAAGGTACGTGAAATGGTGATAAATATGAAGGAGAAAAAAGCAAGGGCAGAGGTAAAGATCATAGAGAATTTACAGTTTTACATAATATAGCTAGGAAAAAAATTCATAACTTTTTTTTGGTAGTTTCTATAATGGAGAAAGGAAGGAATCTTTTAGGATTTAGGTAAGTATGGAAATGTCTACACATTTTAATCGCATGAGTAGCTTAAAAACAATATTCTACTTACTTTTCTCTGGGTCCTCCTAATGTTTCATCTTCCTCTTTTATAGTGAGGGTAAGGAATATAACTGTTAACTGGCCTCTTCTAGTTCATTATTATTCTCTTCTATCTCTCCTTTTTTTTTTTTTTGTTTAAGATTTTATTTATTTATTTGAGAGAGAAAGAGAATATGGGGGGGGGGAGCAGAGGGAGAGGGAAAAGCAGACTCCCTGCTGAGCAGGGAGCCCATCGTAGGACTCAATTCCAGCACCCTGAGATCATGACCTGAGTTGAAGGCAGACACTTAACCAATTGAGCCACCTGGATGCCCCATATTCTCTTCCATCCTTACATCACCTTAAGTGATGTAAAAATGTTCAACATTCCAAGAGTCCCATGATATCTTTTTTTTTTAATTTTTATTTATTTATGATAGTCACAGAGAGAGAGAGAGAGAGAGAGAGAGAGAGAGGCAGAGAGACACAGGCAGAGGGAGAAGCAGGCTCCATGCACCGGGAGCCCGATGTGGGATTCGATCCCGGGTCTCCAGGATCGCGCCCTGGGCCAACGGCAGGCGCCAAACCGCTGCGCCACCCAGGGATCCCATCCCATGATATCTTTGAATTCATCAACTGAGTAGGTTTTTATACCTAGCTAGAATTGTTTATATTCTAAATCTTGGCTTTGAAAGGAAGGAAGACTCATAATATTGAACATAACTTTTCTTCTCCTTTGTCTCATTCCCTCATATATATAAAAGTTGGGCAAAGTTGAAATATGTTAAAACCCCAAACTTAAAGAATAAGTTAGACTAGGACTTTGTTTTATAGTGAAAAAGTAGTGGAGTCAATAAGTTGCCTGGTTTTCCATTTCTAAACACTTTCATTTATGATGATTTATTCTTTCTGACCTTTTTTAATTTGAATATCTATTGCTTCATGTCTGAGCTTCTGTTTTCCATCCAATATAAAAGAACGTTTAATTTTGTAGTGTAGAACCGTAGTGAAGAAGGCAAACTGTATTGAGATCTTACTCTCAAACTTACTATAACATTGTGTAATAGTAAAAGAACTTATTTTAGTGTTTCAAGCTACCTTATTTTATATGTAATTAGATTTTCCATTTTTGTCTTCCTAGGTTTACCCAGGGTTGATGATAACAGCTGGCCTTATCCATTGGATTTTAAATACATTGAACATAACAGTTCATATAAGAGATGTATGTGTGTTTCTTGCACCAACTTTTAGCGGCCTTACATCTATATCTACTTTCCTGCTTACCAGAGAACTTTGGAACCAAGGAGCAGGACTTTTAGCTGCTTGTTTTATTGCTATTGTACCAGGTTACATTTCTCGGTCAGTAGCTGGCTCCTTTGATAATGAAGGCATTGCTATTTTTGCACTTCAGTTCACATACTATTTGTGGGTAAGTAGCACTCCATGTTTTGCTACTACTTAATACTCATGAACTTTGTGTGGAAATGCTGTAGGTT
This sequence comes from Vulpes vulpes, assembly GCF_048418805.1. Lineage (NCBI taxonomy): Eukaryota > Metazoa > Chordata > Mammalia > Carnivora > Canidae > Vulpes > Vulpes vulpes. The sequence continues at coordinate 63,785,075 of NC_132790.1, read as the reverse complement.
GTACACATTTGTCCTGTATCAATTATAGTTCCACACAGGGACCTATTACTATTTATGGTAAACTTAATAATGAATAACATTTTAAAATGCCATGTATCTCTCCTGTGCATGCTCTCCCACTCCCTGCCTGCCAGCCATGTGTATATGATCATTTACAACAATCCTGTTATGCCTATTTTACAGATGATGATAATATCCTTACTTTATATGTCATAGCTCTAAAAAAGAGGCTGTCAAAAAGCCACCTACTGATTTTGTTTGTTTCTTTTTGAGTGGGGAAAGGGGTCAAAAATACTTCAGAAAGTTGAAATGTGATTTAGTGCCTTGGGATTTTGAATTCTGTTGCAAAACTAGCATTATTTTGCTGTTGCCAAGTTATTTCTTCCTGATCTATATACCTTTTCTTGTTTTATCACATTAGTTAGTACTTCCAGTATAATGTTCAAAAGGAGTGGTGGGAGGGGACATCTATGCCTTGTTACTGATCTTAGTGGGAAAGCTTTGAGCTTCTCAGTATTAAGTATGATGTTAACTATAGATTTTTGGTAGATATTTATCAATTTGAAGCAGTTCTAGCCTATTAATTGGCTTGCTGACTTTATCATGAATGGATGGATTGTGTCAAATGTTTTTTGTGTATCTGTTGATCATTTTCCCTTGATTTTTTTAATTTGATGTAATACATTAATTATTTTTCAAATGTTGAACCTGCTTTTCATACCAGGGGCTAAATCTCACTTGGTCATGGTATATAATTCTTATGATATATTGTTGGGTTTGATTTGGTAATATTTTGTTGAGGATTTTTACATCTGATACATTTTGGTCTGTAGTTTTCTTGTAATGTCTTTGTCTGGTTTTGATATTAGAATAATTCTGATCTCATGAATGAGTTAGGAAAGTAATCCCTTCACTTATATTTTCTGAAAAATTATAGAGAATTGGTATAATTTCTTCCTTAAATCTTTGGTAGAATTCACTCATGAACCTGGTACTCAAGTACCAGCTTGGCCTGGTATTTTCTCTTTTGGAAGGTTATTATTAACTATGGTTATTATTAACTATTATTGAATTTCTTTAATAGATACAGATTTATTTAGATCGTCTCCTTCTGGTGTAAATTTTGGCAGATTTTATCTTTTAAGGAATTGGTCCGTTTCATTTGGGTTATTATATTTGTGGGCATAAGGTTGTTCCTACTATTTATTATCCTTTTAATAAATTGTCCGTGGGATCTGTAGTCACGTCACTTCTTTCCTTTCTAGTAGTAATTTGTGTCCTCTTTTTTTCTTAGTATGTTAAAGCCTTATTGATTTTGTTGATCTTTCAAAGGAGTTTTTGGTTTCATTGATTTTTCTCTTCTCAGTTTTACTGATTTCTGTTGTGATTCTTTTTTCATCTCCTTCCTTTGGATTTAAATTGTCTTTTTTTTTTTTTCTAGTTTCTTAAGGTAGAAACTTAGATTACTGATTTAGATCTTTTTTCATATATGCATTCGGTACTATAAATTTCCCTATAAGCGCTACTATTTCTAAATTTTAATATTATGTTTTAATTTTTATTTAGTTAATATTTTTGATTTTTTTCTTGGCAGTTATTCTGTGACCTATGTGTTATTTAGAAGTATATTATTTATTCCTGGTTTTTTAGTTATCTTTCTGTTACTGATTTTTCGTTTGATTCCTTTCTGGGCTAAGAACACACATTATGTGACATATTCTTTAAATTTGTTAAGATATATTTTATGGCCCAGAATGTCGTTTATCTTGGCGAATATTCCATGTGGCCTTGAGAAGAATGTATATTTTCCTAGTTGTGGATGAAATAGTTTGTATTTTATTGATGATTTTGAGTTTAGCTATGTCCTTACTGATTATCTACCTGCTGCTTCTGTCTATTTCTGAGAGAGGTTTTGAAGTCTCTAGTTACAGTAGTGGATTCATCCATTTCTCCTTAAATTTCTGTCAGTTTTTTCCTCCCTTAGTTTGATGCTCTGTTGTTAGGTGCATAGACTTTAAGGATTGTTCTGTCCTCTTGGAGAATTAATCCCCTTACCATGATGTAATAGCTTTTCTTATCCCTAATATCCTACTTGCTTTGATATCTAATCTGAAATTAGTATAGCTATTTCTGCTTTCTTTTGATTAGTGTTAGCTTCAATTAGTGTTAGTACGGTACATTTTTTTGCCATCTGTTTATTTTTAATCTCTGTGTTTCTTGCAGACAATATATAGTTGGGTCTTGTTTTTTGATCCACCCTCTCAATTCATTTTTTAATAGGTACATTTAGACTGTTGACATTCAGAGTGATTATTGATATAGTTTGATTAATATTTATACTATATGTGTTACTGTTTTTGTTTGTTACCCTGCTCTGTTTCTTGTTTTGCCCTTTCTCTTTTTCTGCCTCTTATGTTTTTAACCTCAACATTTTATAGGATTCCATTTTCTCTCTTAGCATATCAGTTTTTGTTTTATTTTTTGCTGTTTTAGTAGTTCTCATAGAGTTTGCAGCAGACATTTACAACTATTCAAAATTGTCTTTCAAAGAAAACTATACTACTTCACAAGTATTGGGAGTACTTTTTAATAACAAAATAATCCTGATTCTTCTCTCTTGTTCCTTGTATCATTACTGTCATTCATGTCATGCATATATAATCATATATATATGTAAGGTATACTCATTAGCGTACAGAATAGAACACAGTATTATTTTCAAAAAACTTAATGTGTTAGATCAATTAAGAAGAAATGGATTTTTTTAAAGATTTTATTTGAGAGAGGAGAGAGAGAGAGAGAGAGAGCATGAGTATGAGCTGGGGAGGGACAGAAGGAGAAGGAAAAGCAGACTCCCCACTGAGCAGATAGCTGGATGAGAGGCTCAATCCCAGGGCCCTGGTATCATGATCTGAACTGAAGGCAGATGCATAACTGAGCCACCCAGGCACTTGAAATAGTTTTTATTTTAACTTATTCCACCTTCAGTGCTCTTCTGTTCTTTATGTAGGTCTTAGTTTCTGATCTGTATTATTTTTCTTCTCTAAACAACTTAATGTTTATTGTAAGGCAGATGTACAGTCAACAAGTTCTCTCTATTTTTGTCTGGAAAAGTCCTTATTTCTCCTTAACTTTTGAAGTATAATTTTACAGGGTACAGAATTCTGGGTTGGTGTTTTCACTCTCAGTACATGAAATATCTTATTCTATTCTATTCTTGCTTGCTTGGTTTCTGAGTAGATGTCATATAATTCTTGTCTTTGTTCCTCTCTAGGCAAAGTGTTTTTCCTCTGGATTCTTTCAGGCTTTTTTATTTTTAATTTTCTGTAGTTCGACCGAGATGTGCCTGGTACAGTGTAGTTTGATTTTTTGGCATTTTTTTCTTTAGCGCTTTAGTTTCCTGGATCTGTGGTTTGGTGTCTGACATTTGTTTGGCAAAACTTTCTGTCATTATTGTTTTGAATACTCTGTTATTTCTCTCTCTTCTTCTGATGTACTAAGTAAAACGAATTGTGGTAAATAAGCCTTTAGTAATGTGGAGTTACGGTGTGTGGAGAGGGAAAGCATTCTCTAGTTGTATGATTAGGTTTAAGTCTTTTAGTAAGCTGGACTGTAAACCTTGTGTTACTCTCCTCCTCCTGCCTTAAGTCAATAGGGTGGTTAGCTAAAGCTGATCAGAGTTGTATATTTCCTCTCCCCCATGTCAGTTTCTCCAAGGACAGGCCTTGTTAAGAACAGAGTGCTCAGGCATATTTCAGAATGGTTCCTTTTTCCCTTTTTTTGTGCTGGAAACCAGAGGATTTGTCTCATATCTATGTAAGAACCTCGGAGGTAAATCCCACAGAATTGTGGGATCCTTGTATGACTGGGTCCACCCTGGACTTTTTAAGTTCCCACACTGAATTGTTCACACTGAGCTTCTAGCCATTCCTTAAACAATTCAGATTTTCCACTGTTTTCCCTTATCAGTTCCCACTGGTGTCACTCTGTTTTTGCATGTGTGTCTCTAATCTTGAGGGCAGCAATTTGTCCTCTATCATTCCTCACAAATCCAAGAAGAGTCATTGATTTTTCAGTCTGTTCAGCTTTTTACTTTTTGTTAGGATAGAATCGTTCCTTACATTTGGAACCAGAAGTATTTTGCCAAGTTATTCTAAACTTATGTTCTTTTTAACATGTAAAAGGATGTTACTTAGTATTGGCTTCAACTTAAAACTGGCATTTGTTTGTTTATTATCTGTAGCCTATGTTCATGCTTCTTCAGTGTTGAAAAGTGCCAAAATTTTTACATGTGAATACTTCTTTATATTTTAAGTATATTTTTAGGTATCTAGGTAAATGGGAGCATTATTTTTCTCTTTAATAATTACATTCTTTTAAAATTACTTAGCTCATGGAAATTTATACTTTGGCAAGAAATCTCAGAGGAAAATGTTGTCAACAGTGTAGATTGTTGCTTGATTTCTGAGTTTCAGAAGAAAGCACCCATAGAGATGAAGATGATGACAAGCAGTAGAATGCTGCTAATGCTGCTGTAATCATCCAAAAATGTTTAAAAACAGTCTTTATTTCATGCATATGAGGGAAAACCCCACAAAATTTGGAACATCTGTTTGAGGCCTTTTAATGTATAATTTTTAATATTTTAAAAGTACGTATGGATGTTGACAGATCTGATAATGTAATGCCAAGTTGAAAAATAAGTTAAGGTAGAATATGTACTGTATAATATCTTTATTTAAATTTTACACAGTACAAATCATACCATATGTTGTATACAAAAATATAGGTTATATATCCGTCATGTACAACAACTTCATGGTAGTGGTTATTCTCAGTATAGTATGATTCATTTTGAGGAAGGAGTTTTAAGAGAGGTTCAACTGTATTGGTAAAAAAAATTCAATGAAATCAAAACTAAAAGACAACCGACAGAATGGGAGAAGATATTTGCAAATGACATATCAGATAAAGGGCTAATATCCAAGATCTATAAAGAACTTGTTAAACTCAACAGCAAAGAAACAAACAATCCAATCATGAAATGGGCAAAAGACATGAACAGAAATCTCACAGAGGAAGACATACACATGGCCAACAAGCACATGAGAACATGCTCCGCATCACTTGCCATCAGGGAAATACAAATCAAAACCACAATGAGATACCACCTCACACTAGTGAGAATGGGGGAAATTAACAAGGCAGGAAACCACAAATGTTGGAGAGGATGTGGGGAAAGGGGAACCCTCTTGCACTGTTGGTGGGAATGTGAACTGGTGCAGCCACTCTGGAAAACTGTGTGGAGGTTCCTCAAAGAGTTAAAACTAGATCTGCCCTACCACCCAGCAATTGCACTGCTGGGGATTTACCCCAAAGATACAGATGCAGTGAAACGCTGGGACACCTGCACCCCGATGTTTATAGCAGCAGTGCCCACAGTAGCCAAACTGTGGAAGGAGCCTCGGTCTCCATCGAAAGATGAATGGATAAAGGAGATGTGGTCTATGTATACAATGGAATATTACTCAGCCATTAGAAACGACAAATACCCACCATTTGCTTCCACGTGGATGGAACTGGAGGGTATTATGCTGAGTGAAATAAGTCAATCGGAGAAGGACAAACATTATATGGTCTCATTCATTTGGGGAATATAAAACATAGTGAAAGGGAATAAAGCGGAAAGGAGAAAAAATGAGTGGGAAATATCAGAAAGGGAGACAGAACATGAGAGACTCCTAACTCTGGGAAATGAACAAGGGGTGGTAGAAAGGCGGGTGGGGGTGACTGGATGACGGGCACTGAGGGGAGCACTTGATGGGATGAGCACTGGGTGTATTCTGTATGTTGGCAAATTGAACACCAATAAAAAATAAATATATATAAAATAAATAAAATCTGAAGCACATAAGCATTCTCATTTAGAAGTCTGGATGGCTCTTCTTTACTCTTCTACTATATTTTGTAATTTAAAGACACTATATCCTGGGGTGCCTGTGTAGCACAGTTGGTTAGGAATCATCTGACTATTGGTTTCAGTTTAGATTGTGATCTTGGGGATGTGAGATCAAGCCCTGCCCTGGGCTCCACACTCACTGCGGAGTCAGCCTAAGACTGACTCTCCTTCTGCACTCCCCCTAACCCCCCGCCACATGCACCCTCTCTCTCAAATAAATAAATAAATAAATAAATATATCCTGTTTGTCAGAAATTTGAAAGCAGAAATGATGTACAGAAACTATCATCCAGATATTATTACCATTTGCTTTTTATCACTTACCTATTTTTTTATGCTTTTAAGAAACGCAAAAGTGATATTGTCTGTATACAAAGGTATTTTTATTTTGTTTTTTAGAGAGAATATGCACGCACACAAGCGGAGGCAGGAAGGGTCAGAGGGAAGGGGGAAGAGAGAATCTTAAGCAGGCTCCACACTCAGTGTAGAGCCTGGTAATGGGGCATGATCTCAGGACCCTGAGATCGTGACTTGAGCTGAAATCAAGAGTCGATTGCTCAATGGACTGAGCGCCACATAGGCGTTTAGTTCCTTTTAAAGCGTACCATGAGTCTGAGCCGTTGCAGGAGTGCCATAACTGATATCTTAATTATCTTTCAATATTTTAAAAATCTAACTTTTAAAAATCGAGACAAACTCACATAACAAAATAAAATCACCATTTCAGCCATTTTAAAGCGTACAAATTAGTGTTTTTAAGTATCTTCTATTTATATACAGAACATTTTATCACTCCCTGAAGAAACTCTGTGTTTTCCCAATTCCCTGTCTCTCCATTAATTTTAATTTCTGCCTCTACAGACTAAACCTGTTCTGGACTTTTTTATATAAGTAAAACCCACATAAAATATGTGACCTTTTTTTTTTAATTTTTTTTTTTTAATTTTTATTTATTTATGATAGTCACAGAGAGAGAGAGAGAGAGAGAGAGAGGCAGAGACACAGGCAGAGGGAGAAGTGGGCTCCATGCACCGAGAGAGAGAGAGAGAGAGAGAGAGAGAGAGAGGCAGAGACACAGGCAGAGGGAGAAGTGGGCTCCATGCACCGGGAGCCCGATGTGGGATTTGATCCCGGGTCTCCAGGATCGCGCCCTGGGCCAAAGGCAGGCGCCAAACCGCTGTGCCACCCAGGGATCCCCAATATGTGACCTTTTACATGTGGCTTCCATTCATGTAGCATAATCATTCATGTTGACACGAATAAATATTTCATTCCTTTTAACTGGCCAAATCATTATAGGAGTATACTGAATTTTTTTTAGGCATCATAAGTTGATGGGACATTTGAGTTGTTCTCACATGTTATTATGAATAGTCCTGCTAACAACATTGTGTACAAGTATTTGTGTGGATGTATGTTTTCATTTCTCTTTTGTATATCTAAGAGTGAAATTGTTGGTTCATATGGTAACTCTGTGTAGACTTTCTGACAAACCCCAAGACTGTTTGCCACACAGGATTGCACCATTTTACATTCCTATCAACAATGTAGGAAGGTTTTAATTTTTATGAATTCTTGCCAATACTTACGTTTTTCCTGTATGTGTGTGTTTTTAATATATCACCTAAGGTATGAGGTTGACTCATGGTTTCTTTTTCTTATGGTAAAATACACATAAAACTTAACCATTTGTAAGTATAAAGTTCAGTGATGTTAAATACACTCACCATCACTACTATCCAACTCCATAGCTTTTCACCTTAATGATACTTGAAACTATATCCATTAAACAATAACTCCCCATTCTTCCCTCTCCCATCCCCTGATAACCACCATTCTACTTTTGGCTCTGTGCTTTTGATTACTCTAAGTATCTCCTATAAGTGGAATTACATAGTTTTTGGTTTTTGTTACTGGCTTGTTTCACTTATGTCCTCAGGGTTCATATGTGTTGTAGCATGTCAGAATTTCCTTCTTTTTTTTAAGGCTGAATAACATTCCATTCTGTTAATATACCACATTTTGTTTATCCATTCATCTGTTGATGGTCATGTGGGTTGCTTTTGTATTTTAACTATTGTGAATAATGTTGCTGTGAACATGGGTGTATGGATATCTATGAGATCGTGTTCTCAGTTCTTTGGGGTATGTACCCAGAAGTGAAATGCCAGGTCATGTGATAATTCTATTTCCATTTTTTTAAAGAAATGCTATTCTGTTTTCCATTGCACTGTACCAATTTACATTCCCATAGCAGTACAAGTTCCAGGTTTTCCACATCCTTGTCAGTACCTGTTTTTTCTTTCTTTTCTTTTTCTTTTTGGATAGTAGCCATCTTAATGGGTATGAGATGGTATCTCATTGTAGTTTTGATTTGTACTTCCCTGGTATCTAATGATGTTGAACATCTTTGCGGTTAAAAGACCATTTGTATATCTAGCGAAATGTATAAAATCCTTTGCCCATTTTTGAATCAGGTTTTTGTTGTTGTTGTTGATCAGTTTTAGTAGATCTCTATTCTCAATATCAATCTATTATAAAATGCATGACTTCTGAATATTTTCTCCCATTCTGTGAGTTGCCTTTTTTTACTCTATGATAATGTCTTTTGACAATTTTTAATTTTCCATAAAGTCCAATTTGTCTTTCTTTTGTTGCTATTCCTTTTGTGTCTTATCTGAGAAATCATTGCCAAATTTAATGTGATGAAACTTTTACCCTGTGTTTTCTTCTAAGGGTTTTAGGTCTCATGTTTAAATCTTTTTAAGTTAATCTTGTATATGATGTTAGGTAATGGTTCAGCTTCATTATTTTGCACAAATGTCCAGCTTCCCCAATATCATTTATTGAAGATTGTCCTTCATTGAATGATCTTGGCACCCTTGTTGAAAATCAGGAAATGTGTCTGGCTTTAATCTTTTTCAAGATACTTCTGGGTATTAGGGGTCTTTTGAAATTCTGTATGAATTTTAGAATGGGTTTTTCTGCAAAAAATGTCATTGGGATTTTGAATCAAATTATAATGATTTTGTAGATCACTTTGAGTACGATAGGTCTCTTAATACTGTCTTCCAATTCATGAACAAACATGGGATGTGCTTTTATTTATGTGTTTAAACTTTTTACAGCAGTATTTTAGAGTTTTCATTGTTGTAAGACTCTTAACCTCAGTGGTTAATTCATAAGTAGTATTCTTTTCGATGCTATTGAAATTGAAATTTTTTCAAAAATTTTCTTTTCAGATTGTTTATTGTTGGCATATAGAAATACACCTGATATTTGTTGATTGACTTTGTATCCTGCTACTTAGCTGAATTCATTTATTAGGTCTGATAGTTTTTGTATATGTATGGAATCTAGGGTTTTCTACATGTAAGATCATGTTATCTGCAAACAGGAATTGTTTTACTTCTTTGTAATTTGGGTGCCTTTTCTTTTTCTTGCCTGATTTGACTCTTGAACAACACAGATCTGAACTGTATGGATCCACCTTAGGTGGATTTTTTTCAAGGTATACAGTACAATGTAAATGTATTTTCTCTTCCTTACAATTTTAAAAATAATTTCTTTGGCTTTATTTTAAGAATACATTATAAAATACATGAAACATACAAAATATGTGTCAATCAACTGATTATGTTGGGGGGGGGGTTCCAGTCTACAGCAGGCTATTAGTAGTTAAGTTTTTGGGAGTCTGAAGTTATATGCAGATTTGCAACTGTGTGGGGATCAGTGCCCCTAACCTCTGCATTATTAAGGGCCAACTATACTGTGTTGAATAGAAGTTGGAAAAGTGAGCCTTGTCTTGTATCTCTGATCTTAACAGGAAAAATGTCAGTCTTTCACCATTGAGTATATTTGCTGTGGCTTTTTCACATATAGCATTTATATTATGTATTGTATATTAACATAATGTTACTAAATATGTAATATATATTATTGTGTAATATTTTGTATATTAATATTTTAAAATGTATTTTTAAAAGATTTATTTTAAAGATTTTATTTATCCTTTTTTTAAAAGATTTATTTATTCATGAGAGAGAGAGAGAGAGAGAGAGAGAGAGGCAGAGACATAGGCAGAGGGAGAAGCAAGCTCTCCCCAGGGAGCCCAATATGGAATAAATCTTTAAAAAAATAAAAAGAAACATGGAGGTGCTTGGGTGATTCAGTTAGTTAAGCATCTGCCTTCAGCTCAGGTCATGATCTCAGGGTCCTGGGATTGAGCTCCCTGAGGGAGGAAGTCTACTTCTCTTTCTGCTCCCCCTCTACTCATGCACACATGTACACGCACTCTGTCAAATAAATAATCTTTTTAAAAAAATAAATCTCCTTGGTTGGGGGGAGGGGGAGGGCACGGAGAAATGTGGTCTTTTTTTCCTGAAGTAATAGAGTTTTTTTTTTTCTATATCAGTAAAGTAATAAATTTCCTAGGTGTGTCCAAAAGCTGACCTTTCTGGTTATGTTCATCCTTTTCAACATGTAGATTGATACTATTTCTGAGAAGTTGTGTTTGTTGTTTGTTTTTAAGATTTTATTTGAGAGAGAGTTTGCAGGTACATATAAGTGGGGGTGGGGTGCAAAGGGAGAGGGAGAAGCAGACTCCCTGCTGAGCTCCATCATTCCCAGGACTAAGCCATCCAAGTACCCCTCTGAGAAGTTACTCTTTTTTTTTTTTTTTTTAATTTTTATTTATTTATTCATGAGAGACACAGAGAGGCAGAGACACAGGCAGAGGGAGAAACAGGGCCCCTACAGGGAACCCGATGCGGGACTCAATCCCAGGACCCCAGGATCACAACCTGAGCCAAAGGGAGACACTCAACCAATGAGCCACCCAGGTGCCCTTGTCAAATATTGTTTCTTAATAAAAGTTCTTCCAGAGAAGGAATATGAAGCAACAAAGTTCTCAATAATTTAAATTTCTTGCTTATAATAAAGCATTTTGAATACAAAGTTTACATCATCATTAGTTGAATAAATGGAGTTTAAAGTTTTGGTTTAAGTCTGAGTCCTACAAATATGTCAACTCCTTATGACTGTAACTCATCATCAAAAATAGAATCATCCCTATTTCAGTGAACTCACAGACTAATGAGAAAGAAGGTTAATAGTAGGATTCAATTCTTTGAGGTTATTAGGATGATGGGGTGTTAGATGTTGCTGAGGCAGTACTACTATACAGGGTCACTAACTCAGCAGGTGAGTATCAGGGGAGGAGGGTTTCTCAGAGATGGGAATCAGTGATGCAAAGGAACTGGTGGGAAAGAAGTGCTATAGCTCTTTACTGAGCCTTTTATGGCAATTCACAGGAAGCTCCTTCTCTTCCTACCATTACCTTGCCAAAAGCAGTGCTCTGTGGCATATAATGTGCACCTGAGAAGTTATTCTTAATTGTAGTTTTAAATATCATTTTGTCTCACTGTTTTTCTTGGATTTCCTTGGATTTTCTAAGTGTCTTCTATATCATTTTATGATCCTTTTCCTTTCTCTCAGGTGTTTTCATTTCTCATAACATGCTGCTGAATTTAGTTTTTAGTATTCTGTTGTGGATTTTTGCATCAATGTTCATAGGTGGTAACTGATCAGTAGGTTTTCTTGTAGTGTTTTCATCTGACTTTGATATCAGGGTAATGCTGGCTTGATAGAATGAATTAGGAACGCTTTCATATTCTTCAGTTTTGTTTTGTTTTTTAAATTTTTATTTATTTATGATAGTCACAGAGAGAGACACAGGCAGAAGGAGAAGCAGGCTCCGTGCACCGGGAGCCTGATGTGGGATTCGATCCCGGGTCTCCAGGATCGCGCCCTGAGCCAAAGGCAGGCGCTAAGCCGCTGCGCCACCCAGGGATCCCTATTCTTCAGTTTTTAAAGAAAAGTTTGAGAATTGATATACATTCTGTTAATGTTTTATAGAATTTACCAATGAAGCCATCAGGTCCCAGGCTTTTCCTTGTTGAAAGTTTTGATTACTGATCCAGTCTCTTTATTGGTTACAGGTCTGTTGAGATTTTCTGTTTCTGCATGAATTTAGTATTGGTAGGTTTTATATTTATAGGAATTTGTCCCATGTCATCTAGGTTATTTAATTTGTTGGAATACAGTTACTCATAGCACTCTTACAAGTCTTTTATTTTCACTTCTGTTATTGATAATCAGATTTCTTCCCATTGTGGTCAGAGAATATACTTTCTATGATATCTGTCTCTTTAGAATTAATTTGTGGCCTATAACATATGATCTATCCTAGAGAATGTCCATGTGCACTTGAGAAGAATGCGTATCCTGATCTTATTGTGTCTAGTTGGTCTATTTTGTGAAGTCCTCTGAAGTCTTATGTCTAGTTCTACCAGCTATTCAGAGTGGGGTACTGAAGTCTCTAATATAGAATTGTTTCTTTCTTAATTTCTGTCAGTTTTGCTTCATATATATTGATAGTCTGTCATTAAGTGTCTAAATGTTATAATTGTTGTACTTGTAGTACTGAAAGTTTTATTAATATATATTGTCCTGTTTTGTCTTGCAAAAGTTTTTTGAGTTAAAGTTTCTTGTGTCTGACATCAGTATAGTTAACTGTTCTCTTTTAGTTACTATTTGCATGGAATGTCTTTTTCCATCCTTTAACTTTGAATATATTTGTGTCTTTAGATCTAAAGTGAATGCCTGAGCATATAATTGGACCATGTGTTTTTATCCAATCTACCAGTCTCTGTCTTTTGATTGGAGAGTTTAACTTAAAGCCATTTACATTTAAAGTGATTCCTGATAAGAAAGATCTTATTTCTGTCACTTTGCATTTATTTTCTATATGCCTAGTAGCTTTTCTGTCCCTTATCTCCTTTATTACTGTCTTTTGTGTTTAGTTGATTTTTTTGTAGTGAAATGTTTAAATGCCTTTCTCATTTCCTTTTGGTCTATATTGTATTGCTGTTTTCTTTGTGGTTACCATGCAGTATACATTTAGCATTCTATTATGCTCTTACTTCAGTTTATCCTAGCTCATCTTCAATAGTACATAAAAAATCTTCCTTACAACTCTGTTCTTACCTTTTTGATTGTTGATGTCACAGAATTAGATTTTTATACGTGTGTGTGTGCAGAAATGTAAACTAATAATTTTAATTGTATTTAAGTATGTAGAAGACTAAATTTAGAGTTATAAATCAAAGTTAAAATAATGCTAGTTAGCTTTTAAACACTAGTAATTTTGGTTTGTTTGGATACTTGGGGTCTTTTGTATTTCTCTATGAATTCCATTAGTTCTCCATTACAACATTTTTTTTTTTAAGTGCCGTAATTTTTTTTTATTAATTCAACATATTTTTGTAGAACACGGTGTGGTACTGGTGCTGTTTTGTATGTTGATTATACAGAGTTAAATGAAGTTGATGAGCAGTTAGGGGAATTATCAGTATCCTATTGCTTTTCAGAATGATAGCATAATAGAATAATAAAGCATCCTCACTAAGGACTAAAAGATTATTTTGTGAGTTTTTCCTTTGTTCTGTTTTTTAAACCAACATATTTAAGATAAGTTAGGTTTAAAGTAAAAGCAGCTCCAGTATTTGAAATGAGGAGTTTGTTTGGAGTTCTGGCATAAAGATTCATTTTCTGATTTGTGGTAAGGTGTTTGACACTTAATCTCATTCACTATTCTTATAAATATAAAAAATGTTTTAGCTACAGAGTTGCAGTAGATAATTACATTTACTTCAAGTTTGATCTTTACCAATTGAAAGTAAAAATAATAACAGCTCTGACTACTATGAAAAGTTTTTTGTACCCAAATGACTTTATGAAGTTGAAAACATTTTCTGTGTAATCTCTAAAACGTAAATGTAACTTGTCTACTAATTCCTCGTCTGGTGTATGTAATTTTAAACCAGTTGCTTAATGCCTTTTACAAGTTAGGTCTTTAAATTTTTTAAGATAAAGTACTCTGTTTTCAAAGCACTGTTTCCAGACATTTTTGAATATGCTTTTAGATTTGTGTTCTGTAGTTTCTAATCTTTTTTTGTCAGTATCAAGTGGTTAAAAAGTAGAGTCTTTGGAGCCAAACTGCCATGGTCTGGTTTCCTCTTTCCTGACTTCAGTTTCTATTGTGAGGAGTTGTTTAAACCACCCCCGTGTCTATTAAATCAACTATAAAATGGAAGTTATAAAGGTACCTATCTTATGTGGTTTAAGTAAGTTAATGTATAAAACATTGTGGGAACACAGAAATTGATGTGTACCTGTTTGTGCTGTTGTTAACCACTCACCAACAATAGAACCGATACAGATAAAATAGTAGTGGGAACAGTAGTATCATTGCCTCCTATAGAATTTTTTTAAGGATTTCTCCTCTGTCTTTGCAATCATTCCTCTCCTTAACCCATATTTCTTGCAACCACAGATCTGATTTCTATCTTACATATCTTTGGGAGTTTCTTTTCCATAATGCTGTGTTGTAGAAACATACAGTAAGGGGGGTGACCCTTTATGTATGGCTTACTTCACTTAGCATAAGACTTTAGACAGTCATCCATGTTGTTGCATTTTTTACTAGTTTGTTACTTTTTATTGCTGAGTAGTATGTGTGTACTATATGAGTATACTATAGCTTATTTTATTTTTCAATTTTTGGCATTTATGAATAAAGTGGTTATAAATATTTGCATACAGTTCAGCATATGGGCATATATTAGTATTCCTTTTGGACAAATGCCTAGGTGTGTGGGGTTGCTAGTTTGTAAGATAAGTACATGTTTAATTTTATAACAACTACAAAAATGTTATTTTTCATTCTCTCAACCAAAATGTGAGGCAGTGCATTTACCAGCATGTGATATGTTCAGATTTTTAAATTTTAGCCATTCTAGTAGGTATATAGTGGTATCTCATGATTTTAATTTGCTTTTCTCCAGTGACAAACAATTGAGCATATTTTCATATGCTTATTACCCAATTCTGATTCTTCTCTGGTGAAATGGCTCTCTTCAGACCTTTTGCCTGTTTTGGTTGGGTTGTATTCTTATTATTGGGTTCTAAGAGTTCTTTGTATATGTTGGAAATAAGTTCTCTATTAGATGTGTGTTGAGCAAACATTTGCTCCTAGTCTGTAGCTTGTCTTATTTTTTTTAACAATATCTTTCTATGAACAGAAATTAAAATATTGTTTTCTTGCCTGATGATATTGTTTGGAACTTCTAACATACGTAGTGTTCAGTAGAAGCATTAAAAATGCACATCCTTTCCTTCCTGATTTTAAAGGGAAAGCATTCAGGCTTTCACCATTAAGTATGATGTTAGTTATATTTTTTTAATTGATGTCCTTTATCATGGCTTAAGAAAGTTTTCTTGTATTTTCAGTTTAAGAATTTTTATTATCAATCAGTGTTAGATTTTGTCAGTAGTTTTTTGTGTCTATTGAGATGATTATATGGTTTCATTCTTAATTATATTACTTCAAGTTTCTCTTACTTCAATACTATTGACATTTGGGGGTAATACATTTGTGTTACAGAGTATCCAGCAGCATCCCTTACCCCTCTACACCCTAGATGCCAAGAGTAAATTCTCCCTATTCCTCAGTTGGGAACCATTGCATTAATTTTTTTTTTTTCAGATGTTAAAACAACTTTGAATTCATGCAATCAATTCCACTTGTGACACATAATCCTTTTTTTCTATTGGTGGTTTTGTGTTTATATTTTCTTAAGACTTTTTTTATCTATATCCATGAGGGATATTAACTCATGTTTTCTTGTGATGCATTTGTCTGGCTTTTGTTTTTGTTTTTGTTTTTTTATCTTTTTTTAAAGATTTTATTTATTTGAGAGAGCATGTTCTCACAAGAGCACAAGCAGGGGAGGGGCAGAAGGAGAAAGAGAAGCAGATTTCCTACTGATGAGGGAGCCCCAATGATAGGGGCTCAATCCCAGGACCCTAGGATCACAACCTGAGCTGAAGATAGCCACTTAACCAAGTGAGACACCCAAGTGCTCCGGTCTAGCTTTGATATGAGGGTTATACTGAGCTCCTAAAATAAGTTTAGGGAAGTGTTTCCTTCTCCTTTGTTTTCTGAAAGAATTTTTATAGGATTTGGTATTGTGTCTCAACCTGGGATGATTTTTAAAGACTAATTCAATTTTTATTGACATAGTTCTGTTCTGATTTTGTTTCTTTATGAGTAATTTGGTGAAGTATTTATTGAAATTTTTCATTTTATGTAAATGATCTGATCTGTTGGCACAAATTATTCATCATACTCCTTTATAATTCTTTGAGTTTTTGTGCAATCTTTAGTGATGTTACCTCTCTTATCCTAGTATTGGTCATTTATATCATTTTTCTTGGTCAGTCTAGTTAAAGTTTATCCAGCTTTTGGTTTCATTTATATTTCTCTGTGTTTGTTTTCTATTTCATTGAATTCTTGACTTTTATTATCTACTTTGTATCTGGTTTGCTCCTTTATAGCTTCTTGAGGTTGAAGCCCAAGTTACTTTAGCTATTTCTGTTTTTCTGATATGAAATTTAAATTATACTTTCATCATTGCTTTAGCTATACTCTGTATATTTCAGTATGTTATATTCTCATTGTTATGGAGTTAAAATTTTTTTCTAATTCTTGATTTCTTCTTTGACCCATGGGTTCTTTAGAAATGTGTAGTTTAATTTCCTAATATTTGGGAATTTCTCAGGCATTTTTTTCTCTTGATTTCTAGTTCCATTGTTGAAGAATTCTAATTTAGGAGTTTTAATATTAACATGTCAAAGACTGAGTTAAAAAGCCCTCTATCCAAACCTACCTACCATCTGTTGGCCTTCCTCCTCCCCACTGATGGGTAGGTAGTACCTCAGGGTAGGAAACTAGGAGTTCTCAGCTTCTTTTTCTGCACTACTCTCAAATTTTAGTAGTTCACCAAAAAAAAAAGGTTGATTTGGCCCTTGAACATAGCCTCTCTTTTATATTGACATTCATACTATTGTAAGTTTGGACTCAACCCTCAGTCATATACCAGCTTTTGGACTTGTATTTCTGTTACCAACGGCATCAGGATCTGTAAGGACATTATGCCACTCAGTGTCTGTACCCACCATGTGGTCTCTGTCATATTGTGCTTTGACTGTAGTCCTTGCTTTAGTGTCATACCTTTCTAGTTGAGCATGACTGAGTTCTAATTTGTGTGTCCAATATATCCTCGTAGAGTTTTATATATATTAGTAAACAGCAGAATTTGTTTGATTCAGAGTATAAATTCTTTCCTCATTCTCTCGCAGCCTTTATAATTGGTTTTAGAGTTTGAGGAAATTTCAGGGTGTGGACTGTATTTAACGATTATAAGTATATTTTGTTTTTTGTTAGTAGATTGTAGCAGGACTGGGCCCAATCATTTACAGTAAATAAGAGGAGTCTTATAAAAACAAGTATTAACTGTGGTAGAAGAGTAATACAGAAGGAAACTATATGATATGTTATGGCTGAGGGAAAATACCTAAGGAAGCAGAAACTTATAGAAAGAATTCAGATTTCATTCAAGAGGGTGTGATTCAGCCCACCTATACCAGTGAAGTTTGATGATTAGGCTAGCCTAGAGCTGCTTTGGAGCTGCCTGATAGGCAATTGACCACTCTCCGGAGTTGAGGCATTTAGGAGTGGGGAGCTGGTGACCTGAAGCCTGGTGTACAGTGGGAGTCTACGTACAGCAGGGGCAAGAAGCTTTTAGACTGTGTATGGGGCTTTGGGTACCATGTCAAGAGGACTGCAGAAAAGTTATTACTAGACCAAGGCTGCAAAGTCACAGGACTGTGTTCTGGGCCCATGGCTAGGGTCAGCACCACCAGATGTTCTCACACCCATACCACCAACGCCAGCCTATATTGGAAATGATTGGGGAGGCTCTTCTGGAGTGTTCCTTCAGCACCCCTCTACCGAGGAAACATCATACTCACTTGAAAGGAGAAGTACTTAGAAATGCTTTGGTTTACCATAGAACATATATATTGAAGGGTGCATTTGGAGCTAAGAGGCAATAAAATGGGAACCGACTCACAAATATAAAGCACTGAATGGTCATTTGCAAGCTTTTCTTGCTAACATTTTGTCTTTTCTACCTTCAGTTCACTGGTTAGCCTGTCGTTTTTTTCCTCAGTTACTAGGTAGAATCATTTTTTTTCTTTTCTTTTCTATCGATCTACCTGCCATAGTCTTCTATGACCCCTTTCTTGGGATTCCTTTTTGTTTCTGGTGCATCTCATTCTCTGAGGACACTGTCTTCTAGTCTTTCCATTTAGAATTAGGCCTTTCTGGGGCACCTGGGTCGTTCAGTCAGTTAAGTGGCTGCCTTCAGCTCAGGTCACAATTCCAGGTCCTGGGGTCAAGGAGCCCCATGTCCTAGGGCTCCTTGCCTGACAGGGAACCTGCTTCTACCTCTGCCCCCCACTCATGTTCTGTCTCTCTCTCAAATAAATAAAATCTTTAAAAAAAAGAATTAGGCCTTTTTGAAGATTCTTTTCTTTCCCATTTTCCTAGTAGCTACTTTCCTTTCTAAAAATCATCTTTGATCTCTCTAATTTGACTTCTGGTCCCTGTGATTTTGGCATTGGCACTTGGTTCCAACTCTCACCTCTCTACTCTCTAGAGATGGAGTATCAAAGGAATAATTTCTAATCAGCCTTGGAAATTTTTTTCACTTTTTAAAAGGTCAGTATTTTAATACACTGCCTTCCCTATTCACATTTTAGCATGGATCAAACTGGTTTCAATGGGGGAAGGTGGTTGTGTTTTGTCACACATATATATACTTTGTTTTGTCACACATATATATACTTTGATGTTGAATTCAAAACAGTCTTTCACTAGTCTAATAGAAGTCAGCCTGATAGTATCTTTAAGTGCTATAAACTAGGAATGTTTTCTGTTTCCTTGCTCTCCCCCTCCTTTCATTGCTGTGGGGTGTGTGTGTGTTTGCTTTACAGTTCCCCCAAAGATTACATGTCACCTGTAGTTTGTTTTAATGTACCAGAGGAGGCTCATTTTTAAAGTAAATTTCTTGAAATCAGGTATATATGTTTTAAATAAAGATGACCTTTTGTTGTTGGCATAAATAAGTATTTAGAACTTGTGTTTTTTTTTCTGAACCAAATGATTATTTTTAGAGGAACATATAAACTTATCTGGGAATTATTTCTTTGTTTTGTTTTGTTTTGTTTTTTTCATTTTTTAGACAGTAGGGATTTGTCATTTTTTTTAATGTTTCATTGATTTCAAATTCCCTTTCTGGTTTGGAGTAATTGAGAATTTTGCTGACATATCCAAGAAATTATTTTAGGGCTACCAATTTCTTGATATAGATTATTATTTATTGATTATTATTGATATTGGTTATGGCACATAAAAATTCGTAAATGATAGGTTTTCAAAAATGGATGCTCATAATTTGAATTATCTGTGAGATGTATATAGTCAAATGAAGAAAAATTAGATTAAGGTGTTACGCCTAAGAAAACCAACCAAATGTAAAAATGTAGATTTGCTGAACAAGTTTATTTAGTTAAAATCTCAATTTGTTATTATTTTAAAATAGAAAATAAAATAGAAAAATATAATTTTACTTCTGTTAGAAAGATGATTCTTTTTACTGAAAACTGTGTAACAGAAAAATCAGGGCTGTTTATAAAATGCCTGACTGTTGCCCAGTGTTCTAAATGCATATATTAAGTGAATCTGAATATCTGAATAACAACCACAACTGCTGTATTTCTTTTTTTAATTTATAACTTTGGATTTTTGTAGTACAAGTGTACTAAACACTTTTTTTTTTTTTTTTTTAATTTGGCAGGCACATTTATAAACATTTGCTTGTTTGTTTTTTAGGTAAAATCTGTAAAAACTGGGTCAGTTTTTTGGACAATGTGCTGCTGCTTATCGTATTTCTATATGGTAAGAAGTCATATTTTAAATTCTGTGAGGTCTAGCAAGTCTTTGGTAGTTAGACCAATTCATCTTCTTCATCATTTTCCTCTCATTTGGGCTCGTTCTCCACTTCTTTTCCCCTGAAATCTTTAGGATCTTAATTTTGTTTAATGTATTCCCATTCATTACTGCCATTCTTTTCTTTACCCCTATCCTTGGGGTGTGTATCAACTCTTGTTTTAATGGGGAGGGCTAATACTCAACCCCTCAAATACAATATTTGCAACAAGTGAAACAAAATTTTTTTTTCGGATGTATAACTTTACCTGAATAATGTTCCTGTCCTCCAGATAAACTACCTACATACTTTTTTCATTAGATTACTTCAGATTGGCGTTCAGAATTACTTTTTCATTCTCCTGCCTTTTTCCCCGTACCACAGCCTATAGAGTAATCTTGTGCTGAAAATTAGTGATAATTTTAGGTAAGCTTTTTTTCTGTTTTTAAATAAATTTCATGGAATTTATGCATCCAAATTCCATGCCCCTTTTAAAATGGTTAAAGCCTGGGACACATTCTGTGCAGTTTTCCCAAGTAATAGCAAACTCATTCTCTTTGAAGCTTGCATTTAAATTTTGAAGGTAATTTGGAAATTCTTCAGGTAGGACTGGTGCTCAATCAGAGTAACGTTATTTTTGGTGCAAAATAGCATGTGACTGAAGCAATAAACTGATTTTCTTATATGCATTGTACAGTGCAGGTAGTTCATTACAAAATGAACTTCTAATTACAAAATGGTCATGAGATTATTTCAGACAAAGGCAGCATAGTTACAATATATATGTTAACATTTAGTCTCTTAATGTGACTATTGGTAAAATGGTTCTTTTAAGCTTTTAATTATTAGAGCACATCTAAAACTTTGATCTTCAAAAGAGTTTATTGCCTATTGAATATACTCAAAAACATAATACTCTTGGTTGAGAACAAACATCTTTAGAGTCTTTATTAATTTAGACCAGAATAGTGGTGGCTGGCTGACTCAGTTGGTAGAACACGTGACTCTTGATTTCAGGGTCTTGAGTTCAAGCCCCACTTTAGGCATATAGCTTACTTTAAAAAAATAATAATCACATAAAAAATTAGACCAGAACATACTCAGCTATTCTGATTAAGTAGAATATTCTATATTTAAGATACATGTTAAACATTAAAATGGAATCTTGATTTGTAATCCGTTAGTAGGGAATAATTTATACTCAAGGTAGCACCTTTTATTTTGAGCATCTCAAAGAATATCAAGATTATATGAGTGTTCCTTGTAGTTCAGTTGTTGACTGGTGCTAACATTCATTGTTCTTATTCTCGGTCAAGCTTCTTGAAATGTACTTTCAAAAATGGGTGAAATAAAAACCTTTTTTTTTCTTTTAAAAAATTATGAACTATATCCTAAGAATCTTTATCTTCATGAAAGACTTTTTACTATCAACTCACAAATTATAATGTTCTCAGTGTTCTTATTTAGTTTAATTTGACCATTTCTCCAGTGAATATAGAAAAGCATATTGGATTTATGGGAATGTGTTATTTTAATAATCAATAAAGATAAGTAGAGATAGGTTTTTGTTAGGTAATGTAAATCAATTTTTCGTATATCTCACAACTGCTGAGAATCCTAGGGTTTATGTTTGTTCATTATATGTTTAGATTGTCATGACAAGACTTACCTATATTTAAAAGCAGATATCTTAAATTATTTAACTTTGCATTTCTTAACTCCTAGGTCTCTGCTTGGGGTGGCTATGTGTTTATTATCAACCTTATTCCACTGCATGTATTTGTGTTGTTACTGATGCAGAGATACAGCAAAAGAGTCTACATAGGTAAGTGATTTCACTTGAAATTTCATCTTCTAAGAGATGTTTCCTATACATTCTTTTCATTGAGCAGCCACTTCTGTTTGGGTGTGTTACCCATAAGAAGGTAAAAATAATTTTATATATTTTTTTGCTTTTTCTGTATTAATAAGGTTGGTCACGTATTTTTACCCAAGTGCATTGTTACCAATTTTTCCTTGTTGAGTTTTTGCTTGGTTTTTGTAGAAATTAGTCTACATAATATTTGTGAGCCCAGCCCAGACTTTTTTTTTTTTTTTGGTAGAATGGGCTTCTATTATGAAAATCATTCACATATACGTATTATTCAAATTCAGCGTAGTCAGGAGATTGAATATTCTCAAAATAAACAGTTTAATAAACCTTTGAAAGCTCTCTCTGTGTAATATATGGTAATCTTAGTCCATTTGGGCTGCTAAAACAAAATACTACAGAATTTGTAGCCTATAAACAACAGAAATTTCTCACAGCTTTGGAGGCTGGAAAGTCCCAAGACTAAGGTTCCAGAATGGTCAGACGTTCTTGTGAGGGCTCCCTTCCTGGTGCATAGCTGATAACCTTTTTGCTTTGTCCTTACATGGTAAAAGGGATGATCTAGTTCTCCAGACAGCTTTTGAAAGGGTACTAGTCCCTGAACCCACACTACCTTATTACCTCCCAAAGGCTACTTCCTAATACTGTCACCTTGGGCATTAGGTTTTAAACTTAATAATTTTGGAGGGACACAAACAGACAATAGCATAGACTGAGTCTTTTTCCTATGAAATCTTTATTTTCTCTCTAGGTTTTAAAACATGTCTTCTGAATAAGATGCCTAGTGATAGATGTTGTCTCAAATCTTAGAGCTCATTTTCTATGAAGGCTGAACTTTTATGGATTGAATTAATCAGAGAGAAGTTGTGGTCTGAACCCAATGTCTTAATAAAATAATACAATCTCATTATGATAATGTTGTTGGTAAGCAGTAACACTAAGATACAAAGCTTATTTTCTTAATTAAAGAAAAAAATAGTAGTTTGGCAGTTCTTCAAAAACTTAATCATAGAGTTACCATATGACCCAGCAGTTCAACTCCTAGGTATACATATATAACCAAGAGAATTGAAAGTAATTATTCACACAAAAAGTTGTACACTAATGTTCATAGCAGTATTCATTATTCCTAATAGCCAAAAAGTGAAGACAACCTAATATCCATAAACTAATGAATGGATAAATGAAGTATGGTATATTCATACAGTGGAATATTTAGCCACAAAAAGGAATGAAGTACTGATACATCATGAGCCTTGAAAAGTAAAATAACCCATACACATAAGGCCATATATTATAGGACTCTTTTTGTATGAAATGTTCAGAATAGACTAATCCTTAGAGACAGAGTAGGTTTAGCAGTTACTAGGGGCTTGGGGAGTGGAAGAGTGACTGCTAATGGGTATGGGGCATCACTGAAATAATTTTACACTACAAATGATCCTGAGTTTTTTACATGTACTTAACTCATTTAATTTCATAACCACACTGTGAGTGAGTAGTAGGTACTATTACTATCCTATCCTCATTTTACAGATGAGGAAACAAGAAAGGATGTAATTCATTCAAGATCATTTGGTTGTAGCCTGAACTTAACATGTTTTAGCTGCGCAACCCATGATGCTAAAACTTACTGTTAACTATGTGCCTACCATATAAATAAATACCTTACTGTTGAAATACATCAATCTGTGATATATCTCTACTCTGAACACACTGTAAACAGTCTTTGGGATCCAGAAAGGAGGATGATAGATTTTAAGTCTCAACTTTTTGTTTTAGAAATCTATAAAGGAATTGTTTTTTAAGTTAAATGGTAATAGGGGAGGAACTAAGAGGTTGTTTAATTTAAAAACTTTTGGGTCTTGAAATTATTTTTTTCCCAAAGATTTATATATTTATTTCAAAGGGGCTGGGGGCAGAGGAAAGAGAGAATCTCAGGCAGACTCCCCGTCGAGCAGAGTCCAATGCAGCTCGATCCAGTGACCCCAAGATCACCACCTGAGCCAAAATCAAGAGTCAGATGCTCAACCAACTAAGCCACCCAGTGCCCCAGGTCTTGAAAATGTAATGGTTAGGGGAATAGGGTAGGGAGTAGATTGAGGGATAGATTTATTAAATGTCCTTGAATCAGGAAGAGGAAGAGAGCCAAAGTAGTCAGAAGTAGCCAGATAAATATATTTAAAGAGGTCAAATGAAAGGATTTTCTACCTGAAAGTATAAGACATGAGCAGTGTCCAACTTCTTTTGAGTGTTAGCACGAAAATCTAGTAGGGTAAAAATTAAGAAAAGACTTTGTATTTGATGAGTAAGATTTATCTTGTAATTTTACAAAAGTATGAAATTAATACTGCTTATTTGGCTCTTGAAAATGTTTCTTCTTTTCACAGGGAAGAAAAATAAAATAGTGTGATGGTATTATACATGTATGTGAAGTTAGATTAGTAAATGCCTCAGATAATTTCATAGTATTCAGACTCTCTACCCCACCTTCCTTGTTCCTTAATCACTTATTCCATTCATATAACTAAGAGTATTTGAGGTGAGTTTTATGCTCTTTTATAGTTGACTTCTAAATGGATGGAAAGTGATGGTATAAAACAGTCAATTCTCTTTTTATATCCTAATGTATCAAGATTTAAGTTCAATTTAACCTAGCTTAATGGTCCTGGAAAATATGAAAACATTATAAAGTGTGGATATAGATATAGATAGATATAGATATAGATATAGATATAGATATAGATATAGATATAGATAGATATAGATAGTCCTCTCATTTTACCACATACCATCCTTTGTAGTTTTCTCTCCAGGTGAGCAGAAACATTTAGATAAAGAAATAATGATTGATAAATGCCAAACTCTTAACCATGTGTTTGATTGGGTTTTCATTATCAAATTAAATGAAATAAAAATGAATCATTTGAAATAATTATGAAAAGTGGTTTTCCCTTTTAGTAAATTTTTTGCATGTCTTTAGAATCCATTGGTAAGCCAGGGGAGACTCAGTTTGTTCACATGTGGAAAGGGGGGCACTGGAAGATAATATGGATGTAGGGTAGATATGGCACAGGAGGGCATGAGGGCAAGGGAGAAGAAAAGCTCCTACTACTTGAAATTTGGGTAGGGAGGAATTGTATAAAGTTAAATTATTTCGTGAAGAAATATTCTAGACGTGGTATATGTCACTATATTTCAAATGTGAATTATACAAAGTTACGTTACAAATAGGATTCTGATGTTTTAACAAGATAAAAGAACACTTATGTCTTATTTTGCATTTATAGAAAGACTGGTCTGCAAATATCACATAACACTAATGAGATGTAAAATTACTTAACCTTTATAAAAGTTTATCACACTTTATTAAAGATATGAAGATATGTTTAGGGGGGTGTTCACTATGGTGTAAGTTATAATTGCGAAAATAGTTTGTTTCTTTTAAATTGTAGTGTTGCCATATCATAAGAAATACTATGGCATCATTAAAGTTAGTATTTGATGATATAGGAAAATCTGAATAAAAAGCAGGCAGATAGCAAGGATTACTACTGATATTTCTCCTTCATACTTTTCTCTGCTTTTCACATTTTCTACAATGAGCACGTACTAAATTTATAATAAATGAGACTTTTTCATTTACAGAAATATGAATTTTATCTCTGATGACTTATAAGGGTCTCATTAAATTGGAATAATAATCTAAGGAGAAGGAAGAAATTGGTTTCTAGTATTGATAAATGATTTTTAAATGTCACTGGGGAATTCACTTATTGTCTTTGTTTTCTTTAGTGAGGTAGAGTAAGAAAAGTAACAGTCACCCTTTTTTAAACAATTTTTATATCTAAAATGTATTTTTATTTATGGTAATATTTTCTGGTGAAATCATCATATAAAAATTAGATATTATAGACATACCACATACTTTATTTCTGTACAAATTATTCTAGGAATTTAGAGTTTGTGAGTGGAGAAAGATAATCTTGCTGTTGAGTGAATTAAAAATAAAATCAGAGGGATGCCTGGCTGGCTTAGTTGGCAGAGCATGTAACTCTTGATCTTGACATCATGAGTCCAAGTTCCACATTGGGCATAGAGCTTACTTAAAAGTTTTTTTAATTAAAATTAAAACCAAAAAATAAAAATATTTAAGCATCGTATTTATACTTGGCAATATATAAACGAAACATACCTAATGCTAAACAACAAAAAATTAAAAGAAGGGCACTTGAGGGCACCTGGGTGGCTCAGTGATTGAGCATCTGTCTTTGGCTTAGGTTGTGATTCCCAGGGTTCTGGGATTGAGTCCCACATCAGGCTCACTGTGGGGACTCTGCCTCTCTCTCTGTGTCTCTCATGAATATAAATTAAATCTTAAAAAAAAAAAAAAAAAAAAAAAAGGACACCCGAGTGGCTTACTTGGTTGGGCCTCTAACTTCAGCTCAGGTCATGATCCCAGGGTCCTGGGATCAAGCCCCACATTGGGCTCCCTGCTTCTCCCTCTTCCTCTGCCTATTGCTCCTCCTCCTTGTGCTCTATCTCTGTCAAATAAATAAAAAAATTTTGAAAAAAAAATTAAAAGGAAAAATTGCATGTAAAAATTCTAGGATACAAAAACTGGAAGCACTAGAATTTAGTTTGTCTAATTTTACCTTTTTTTTTTTTTTTTGAGGTAATTCAAATCGGTTCACTAGAGAATTAAATGTTTAATAGATAGTTATATGCTAGCAGCCAATAGGGAGACACAGATGATCAAAAGATGGTCTCTTTCTAGGGAACTTATAATGAACAACATAATTAATTATTGCAGTGTAGGGAAGCCCAGGTGACTCAGCGGTTTAGCGCTGCCTTGGGCTCAGGGCGTGATCCTGGAGACCTGGGATCGAGTCCCACGTTGGGCTCCCTGCATGGAGCCTGCTTCTCCCTCTGCCTGTGTCTCTGCCTCTCTTTTTCTCTGTGTGTGTGTGAATAAATAAATAAAATCTTTAAAAAAAAATTATTACAATGTAATTACAGCATATGAATAAAATGGAAATGGGAAGGAGTTTATGAAAACCAGTTTTGACTTTTGAGTTTCAGGAAAGTCTTGTTTTAGGCTTTTCAGCTGACTGTGTCCTTCTGAAATTTTGGAAATAAATTTTGAGAGGAGAAAATAGTATAGAAATAGAGATAGAAAAAAAATAGAGATAGAAGGTTTGTGATGGTGTAACCCTAAATGAGAGGTGCTATAATGGAATGTGAACTGCAGAGCAGTTCCTGGGCTAGTCACTTACTAGTGATGCAACTTTGGGCGGATTACTTAATTTCCTTATGCCTTAGTGTTCTCATGAATCAAATAGAGAGAATTCCCACCTTGCAGAATATTAAGGTTATTAAATAAAAAGTGCTACTTAAGTGTTTGCTTTGTTGTTTGTGTTAAAATTATGAAGGATTAACTAGACAAGAAGAAATAGCTACAGAGGCTGAGAGGTGATTATAAAGACTGGGGATACCTAAAGATTGTTCCTTTTTTTTTTATTAATGAAGATGTACTTTCACTACAGCTGTTTTTGATTATGAGAAGAATAGCAGAGAAATAACACTTGTACTTACATAAAGTACCAAATAGCAACTAAAACACAACTAATAATGGAGTGGTGTGCTTATTTTTGTTTATAATTTTCAAATTAAAGATAATGTATATAATTGAGAAAGTCAGATATTCTACAAAGTTTATTTATTTATTTATTTATTTTTGGCTTCCGACAAGTGTTACATGTGTTCCCTCCGCCTCCCTATCCCCTCCCTCCCCAATTTTCTAAGCAGCCAGTAAACTCCTATATATCCTTAGAGGCACAATTTCTGGGTGTCTCCCCCCAACACCAAGGCCCAGGGGCATTCCCACTCTTAACTTGGCAAACCACAAAGACAACGGGCAAGGATTTGGGAGTCAGGAGCAGGGCGTGGGGAAGTAGCCAAAGCTCCCCACGAATCCACTGTGTGGGACTGTACAAGGGGAGCTTCCTCTGTGAGTGGCACGCTTGCCTGCCATCCTGGCCTCAGGACTCTCCATCTGTGTGGCCTGCTGAGTGGTTGTGCCTGGCAACCAGCTAACGATTATGGAGTGCTCATTATCAGCATTACAAATGTAAACATCCCCCTCGGAGCAATCAGGAAAGAAGGCAGGAGCTACATTTCCCCTGAGTGTGAGGAAATGTCCCACCTCCCACCTACACCCTTGCCAGCTGCCTTGGAGAGTCTTCTTGCTACATCTCTTCTCCAGATGACCCCATAAGGGTCCCAGACTTTTGCCTTAAAACACAAATAAAATTCTTTTGTTGAAAAGACGGCAGCTGGATGAAAGATGGGGGAGAGGGTGGGGGCTGAAGCCGCTTGGTGTGTGCCTAGGCGTGTCCCATACTTTTGATCACATGGAAAGTTCCAGCTTCTATGGCAGACCATTCCTGGACCTCTACTCTACCCCCACCCTCGAGAGTTTCTCCACCCTGCTATCCCTACACCTGTGTAGTTCTTGGGTCCTGCAAGGAAATCACTCTTATCAGATTCCTAAGTGAGGCCTCAGAGCCCCAAGCTTCCTTCCGCCAGAACCTTGGGCGGAATAATGTCTTCACTCTTCCGAGCCCACACAGCTGGTCACACCTTCTCAGCCTGGTTTGTTATCCCTGGCCCAGTGATCTGGAGCTCCATCCTTTTCCCCAGGGCTGTCAGGGGGCCCAACATTGGTTCTCCAGTGTCCTGGGAAAGGGGCACCGTGTTCACCACTAACCGAGGAACTGCCCACCTTTGGAGAGCAGCATTGCGAGTTTCTTTTAGCGATGGGGTCTAATGGGGAGCACTTCTCCTTGGCTGTCTCAAATCATCCTATGTTGGTGGCCGTCTGCTCAGCCGATGAGCTACCCTTCTGTGTGATCTGAACATTCTTCCCAAGGCAGCTCTTAAGCACCTCGAACAGCCAGGCGTAGGAGACAGAAACCAGGCTGTCTGGAAAAGCACATGGGATTATGGATGTGCTCACTGATTTAGAAAGCATCGAACTGCCGCAAGTGGATAAGGATGTCAAGATCCCTCGGTGGTGGTGGGCACCTTTCCAGTCCAACTCTTGAGAGTACTTTCTTTCATTGCCAAGGGCACAGATGTGTCAGCTGGGCTCCGGGGGTCGCCCACGGCCCTGACAGTCCTCCAGGCCGCTGCCGCTCCCAGACACGCTCCCAGACACGCGGGGGCTGCACCTGGCCTGGCCGGTTGGTGCGCCCCCCCTTCTACAAAGTTTATAAGCAAAATCAGCAGGTCTTTTTTCCATCTTTTCCTTAATTGGCTCACTCCCTAAATTCTTATGTTGAGCCAACCACTTTCTTAGTTCTTTCAGTTGTTTCTTTTGGTTTGTTAAAAACTAATAAACTTCTAAAGGGTTCTGACTACCAATTCCAACTTGTGGGAGTGGCTTTCCCACACCATCAAACAGTTCTCTGACACCAGCTGAATGTCCTACCATTCAACTCAATTCTGATACCATCAGTCCTTAGGTAGGCATCTGAAACCGGGTTCAGTTAAGGCTTCAGTCCCACAAGACTGGCCTCTGCTTTGTATGCCAGTCACAGGTCTGGGTTGTAACCTGTGTTTCTAATCAAACCATTCCTTGGTTTGATTACTTTGCTGGAATAATTACAGGATTACAGGTTTATTATAAAGGGATGTAATTCACGAGCAGCCAAATGGAAGAGATGCATTGGGCCAAGTATGGGGAAAGAACATGGAGCTTCCATGCTCTCGCCAGGCACTTCACTTTCCCCAAATCTCCATTTATCCTACCTGAAGGTTTTTGGAGCCCCGTCCTTTTGAGGTTTTAGGAGACTTCATTACAGGGTCATGATTGGTTAAACCGTTGGCCATTGATGATTGAATTCAGTCTTTAACCTCTGTCCCATCCCTGGAGGTCAGGGAGGTGGGATTGAAATTCCTAACCCACTAATCTTGTGGTTGGTTCCCTCCAGCAACCAGCCTTTATTCTTAGGTGAAATGCAAAAGGTCACCTCATTAACATTATAAAAGACACCTTCGTTCTCAACACTTAGGAAATTCCCAGGGTTTTAGAAGCTCTGTCCCAGGAACAATGGATGAAGACTAAATATATATTTCTTAATACGAAGCACAGTAGCACAACTTGAAACTCCTATTTCTTGATTTTTATTTTACAATTTTGGATGCTGTTGATCATCTGTTATTTCTCCCCTTTTAAGATTTAGCTATCATCCATGTATTTATACTCAGATATTTCCTATCTCTGCTTCTAAATGCACTTTTTAAAAATAAAATCTGATATCTGCTTAAATAGGGAAGACTACCAATTTTATTTTTTGAAATACATAGAATTCTTTGTTTTGGTAAATGTCCCTTGAAAAACACTATGATGGGCTTTAATTTTGTGGGCTCAAGATCAGAAACGGCTCCCCTTTGTTCTCATGAAGTTTAGTTGGTAAACTATTTATGACATTAACTATCTGTACTCATACCTATCCTTATTAACATATCCCATAATTATTGGAGGAAAGGGTTGAGGAAATTTTCCTTAGACTTGTTTATAATACTTAAGGATTCCTTTTATAGTGGGTACTGTACAGTGCCTTTCTCAGTGGGTACTTTCAAGTTACTTTGGGGGAGAATTTTTTACCTCAGGTGTACACTTGAAGATGCTCTTGCTTCTGCCATCTATGTTGTTAATAGGACTCATTAAGTAGGTTGCGAAGGATTAGTCTTCTATTTTCTTGCTTTAAGACCCAAGATATACAGAATAAGAGTGTCACCTATGATTTAGCAGTAATCATTAGCTTAATCAAAAAGGTTTCTTCAGTGAATAGAAACAATGCATGTTCATGTTCCACAAGCTAAACAGGAGTAAATCATTTGATACTCTGTCTAGAAGAATAGATTTGAGATTTTCTTTAAGAGTCTGTTCTTACTGAGAATTTTGTCTCATAGTCCGGAAGACTTGCTTTTGTGTAGTATAAATTAACAGATTCTTAGTAGTATTAGTTAAATGAATTTATAAACCTAGTTATCCATAGTAGTTGACATTAAGAAAGAGATATGTTAAGAAGAACCTAAGCAAATTAATTTTTAGTGGTAATATGATTTATGATTCTGCATGGTTTAAATTCTTTGTTTTATCTTAGTGTATGAGTGCATTAAGGTTGCTGGTAATTGTCTGTTACTGCTTCTTTGCATATTAAATTTAGTAACTGATCTCAGTTGTAAAGGAGTTAATTATCTAGGAGTATTATCTAACACTTAGAAGTTATGTAAAGATTATATTTCATGGGGTAGCCTCAGCGGGTGGCTCAGCGGTTTAGCGCCGCCTTCAGCCCAGGGCCTGATCTTGGAGTCCTGGGATCAAGTCCCACATCGGACTCCCAGCAAGGAGCCTGCTTCTCCCTCTGCCTGTGTCTCTGCGCCTCTCTCTCTCTCTCTCCCTCTCTCTCTCTCTGTTTCTCATGAATAAATCAATAAAAATCTAAAAAAAATTTATATTTCATGACTTTTTTCCTATAGTCTTCAAAACACACACTATTTATATTTTAATGTACTTTGATAACTCATTAACCACTGTCAGAAATTAAGTGAATAATGCTTTTCATATGATAGAAATAAAATTCAAACCCAGATACATTTCTCTTTATTTTCTGCCCTACTATCTTTGATGTCATTTTAGGTATCAGTATGAAATACATATGCTATTTTTAAAAGTTATAATTGTCTCTCAAGTGTTTTTGAACAAGTCATTGCTTCTTTATACAAATTAAATACCTGTTTCAAAGACTGATCCTCTACGTAGTTAATGATGAACAGTGTATTTGGAAAAGAAAGTATTTACTATATATGTCTGTTAATTGTTAAAGAAGAAGAATTATCCAGGGCAGGCCTGGAAGCTCAGCGGTTTAGCACCACTTTCAGCCCAAGGTGTGATCCTGGAGACCTGGGATCCAGTCCCATGTCGGGCTCCCTGCATGGAGCCTGCTTCTCCCTCTGCCTGTGTTTCTGCCTCTCTCTCTCTCTCTCTCTCTCTCTCTCTCCTTTCTGTGTATTCTCATGAATAAATAAATAAAATCTTTAAAAAAAAAAAGAAGAATTATCCATATTTTTATGGTTCTTTTTTTGTTTTTAAGCTTTAATTCGTATCCTATAAGTTTCTTAGCATTCTTCATCTGCGTATTTACCCAGGATGCACAGTAATCAAGTAGTAAAAGTATCTTTGTTAATCAAAGGCTTCAACAGTCTTAAAGTCCTTTAATCATATTTGTTAACAATGAGGCGGAATTGCTTGAATTTTAAGATATTTCTCCACAGTTTTTCTTTTGGTTAATACTGTTTTGGTTGAGAGAGCAGAGGGATGGCAAAGGAGTATTTTGTTAGCCTTTTCCATTAAATATATATCAACCAGGATATGAAGCAACTCAGAAATGCTAAGATGATTTAATGGTAGATCATAGTTAATGGAAATGTAATATTCATAAAACCTTTTCCAACTTGAAGTAAAAGGAAGTACGCAGTATTTTTTTAATGCTTTAGACCCAAGATATAAAACCTTTTCCAACTTCCTTATTCATGAGAGACATACAGAGAGAGGCAGAGACCCAGGCAGAGGAAGAAGCAGGCTCCCAGCAGGGAATCTGATGTGGGACTCATCCCCAAACCTGGGGATCACGCCCTGAGCTGAAGGCAGACGCTCAACCGCTGAGCCATCCAAGAGTCACAGTACACAGTATTTTATAAGTATAATGAATACTATCAACATAAGTCTTGGCTTTGTCTGGGAGAAGGTACTTAAAGGTTAGTTTGAATAACAGCAGGAGCTTCTTGAAAAAACTTAAATGGAGCTTGAATCAGAAGTTTCAGTGCCTTTTATTTTCTAGAACAACTTGTTTGTGTGCCTTAAGTCAAGGACAGTAGTTTTCTGAATTAATTTGGCTCTACTCCATATATACCTTTGGATAAAAAATAAAAGTATTTTAACAGTGAAAGATGTTTAGGGTCTGTTTAGAAGATTAGTATTTGACCCAAGTCAAAGAGATTTTCTTTGGCTGTAAATAATCAAACAATAGTAGACCTTGTAAATATCTAATGGCAATATTTTCTGGAATTCTTTGAGCACTTTGGGAATATTATATGCAGTAGTGAATGCCTGTAACTGTGCTTCCACAGGATGGCAGTGTGGTAACATTTTCATGATGTAATAAATGATTTACAACATTATTGGTATTGTGCATTTTCTTAAGAGTTCACTACTTTGATGGAAAGCTTTGTTCTTCTGGTTTATAGGTAAGAATTGTAAGTTAACATGGATGGGTAGAAAGTTGTGTTAGATATGGTTATTAAGTAATTTGTTCAAGAGTCCTAGAGAGTTCATAGGACGACTTAGTAGGGAATGATTGCTGTCTGTGGGTTTTTGTGTTGTTGAGGTCTTCTGAGAATGGTAGAGACGTTGTCTACTGCCTCTTTAGTTCTCATATCAGAAGAGATCTCTCCTTGAAGTTTTTGTAGAGCCAGGGATTTTTCACTGATGTAACAGGTGTACTTGATTTCATTGTATCGTAGTTACATACATCTCTGATTTTCCCAATTAGATATCTAACTCTTAGAGGATGGAATTGATCTTAATGATGGTTTGGGTTTTTTTGGTTTTTGGTTTTTGTTTTTTTTGTATTCTTAGAGTGCCTTGACCATAATGATATAAAGTTTATATTTGAATGAATTAATTAGGTAAATTTTAAACACAGATGCTATTGTACAAAGCACGGAGGAAAATATGTTTTTACTTTGTAGTAAAGATTGTGTTTATTTTTAAGAATTGAGAGTTACTTCTCTCTTTCTATTTGAGTATTATCTAATTCTTATTTTCTATGTTTTAAAACATGGCTTGGTAAATGGGATTTAAATTGAGAAACAGAAATGTCTATCTAATTTTACAGAGTAAAGGAGGACAATAGTAAGCAAGAGGAGTTTGTGATATTTTATATTACCTGGCAAGCAATCCTGACTTTTATTTAATGGAAATACTTGTCTGTGTAGTAAGAAGTGCTGTTAGGAGGAACATTTGTCCCCCTGTGTAAACATCACAGGATCAGTGATCCAAAAAATATAAAAATAAGGAAAACATGAATCCAGTTCTCTTAGAAGAAAATGGTGATCTTTGGATTATTGCATATATTATTCATTACTTTGTATCATTGGTGCATATCTGATATGGATAAGAGTATTCAAAGGTAAAATATTGTTGAACTTATTTCTATTCAGTTTTATTTGTCATTAACCTAATGTTTACAAACTAATACAAACTGAAGTCCCATCTGGTCTTTTTATGTTTTCTGAGATGGAGTTTCTTTTTCTTAAACAACTCTCCCATCACTCTTATTAAATAACTTGGATTCTAGTGCATCTGTTTCTATAATAAAGACTTTTTTTCTTTACCAATAACAGTGTCTCTGTGAACTTGCATAAAACCACTGAATTGAGAATATTATGAGGTTTATTCTTCTTTTTGAATAAGTCTGGATGAACTTGAGCAAACCACTGAGAGGAAACTTCAATAGTTCCCAAGCAAGTGGTTGCTGAACTTTTTTACATTGCCAAGCATGATAATAATAGTTCGATTTGAAGAGAGAGAATATGAATATGAATAGGTTTGTGTGTGCTCACCATACCTTTTAGTGATTATTTCTGGAAAATATGACTTAGGGAAGTAAATGACTAGAGACTTTTTACTTTTTGTTTTTTTCTAAAACAAAAAACGTATTACCTTTGCAATTAGACCAAACTAGTAACCTATAGAGACAAATGAAGATTCATGTTTACTTTGCACTGGGATGAGGGGAATGGGGAACAACTGCTTAATGAGTGTGAGTTTTCTTTGGGGTGATGAAAATGTTTTGGGACTAGAAAGCAGTGGTAGTTGCATAACATTGTCAGTGTACTAAATACATCTAAAATGTTCACTTTTAGATGATTATACATAAACTTCACCTCAAGTTTTTTTAAGTATTTTTTTATTCATATGTGCCACTTGTCATATTTAATCCAAATTCTGTGACACAGTATTAATATTCAGTGTTCATTAGTGTTTGTAAGAAAGAGAAATCTAGCCTAAGAGGTGATGGTGCTGTTTAGACAGAAGTAGACTTACCTATAATTAAAATACATAAATGACATAAAGTTAATCCCAGGCCTGGCCTTTCTAGTTGTGCCTTTCTGTGTTCAGTATTTGTCTAGGGTTTGATTTCTCAGCAGAAGGTGTCTAGTAAAAAGCTGGTTGGTCATAGAGCCTTAGGGTTTTTTGTTGGTGGGAAGGAGATCTACAGATCTTTTTACCTAAACCTCATTCTATAGAGAGGAAACTGAAATTTTTGTTACGTAGTTGTTCAAGATCAAGATCACTTCTTCCCATTTTTTTCCTGATTCTGCCTCTGTTTGCCAGGGCATCTGCACAATACTGACAGAAACATACTGATACTAGAAATCCCGTCAATCAAATTGATAGTTTATGTCACATAATATAGAAATTCTGGTTTACTTAATTCTTAATGTATTTATGTTCAAGTACCTCACTGAAGGTAATTCCATTCCATTATTCCATCAAGTACCTCACTGAAGGTAATTCCATTCCATTATTAATATTCCATAATTAATATTAGTATGGAAAGTACATTATTAAGTGGATGACTTCTATAGTCTCTAGACAATCAGTTCTCTATTATCTTGAGGATATTGGAAACTATTCACATATACTGATTCTTCCTGTTAAATTTACTTGAGCTTCTTATCCTTTTCCTAACACTGTAGTCATCTCTTATCATATAGCTCAGGAGACAACTTAACATTTGAACCATTAGCCCATGGTTTACCTTCCATAGATGGGTTTCTTTTGAAAGCAAATAAACATTCCTTCTCAACTGAGCAGGGGAAAAGAAGTGTATGCTGAAGGCTGTGCTACACAGAGTGTAGAACATGAATATATATACTATAACAGTTCTCTTCCTAAATACACTCCAGTCTTTTTTCCTAATAGAATACTTTATTTGCCAACAACTATTTTCGTATTATTTCTGTTGGATTTTATCTTCATTTCTAGATAAACTTCCAATTACAATGATTGCCAATTCTAACTTTCTCTGTAATGAACTGAAAATAGTGATCTGTGAACACCTAAATACAACTAGTGTGTTTTGGCTTGACTTTTGTATATTTAATCTCTTCTTTTATGACATAAAACTTAGTGGACAGGTTTTTTTGGTTCTCACTAAGAGGTACTATACGAAGTGTTAGACTATAAAAAGGATGTGGATGGGATCCCTGGGTGGCGCAGCGGTTTGGCGCCTGCCTTTGGCCCAGGGCGCGATCCTGGAGACCCGGGATCGAATCCCACGTCGGGCTCCCGGTGCATGGAGCCTGCTTCTCCCTCTGCCTGTGTCTCTGCCTCTCTCTCTCTCTGTGTGTGACTATCATAAATAAAAAAAAAAAAAAAAAAAAAGGATGTGGAATACTTAACTTTTGAGGCAGGAGCAGCTATTTGTATATGATGAGGATCAGTATTCTTTAAGTCATGCTTCAGAGTAATGCCAGTAGGAATAGTGTTTATATATTAAATAGTTTCTGGGGCATGTCAATTATTATTAATGATAGTTTGAAAACTTGATTCCATTTTAGGAAAAGGAAAGTAGCACCAGTCTCCTAAACTGTTCTAAATGATATTTTGCAAAATAAAGTACTTAAAAAGTTTTTTAAAGATCAGCAGAAAGAATTTTCATGATTTATAATTAATCAGCAAATAGAATATCAAGTAGAGCGGTCATTTCAAGATACTGTTCTTAAAATAAGGTCAGTTAAAAATTTGCTTAAAAATATGAGTTATTGTATACATTTATGTTTGAAGTACTTAATGGCAGTAGTAAATTATCTTTGTTTCCTATTTTGTCTTTATAGCATATAGCACTTTCTACATTGTGGGTTTAATATTATCCATGCAGATACCCTTTGTGGGATTCCAGCCAATCAGGACAAGTGAACACATGGCAGCTGCTGGTATGAAAAAAATATTTGCTTTTCTTTTTCTAAAGAATATGTGAATGTATAACCAGCCAGTCCTGAAGGGAATTAAGTTCTTTCAGAGTTTTGGGTTTCTTTAAGTTTACATCATATTGGTTCTGAAACGTTGCCAGTAATATTTTATAAATATTGAATATCTTATAGAGTTTTATTAAGACTTTGTGATACTGTGTTCCAAATGAGCCTATTTTCCCAGTTACTGTTGTTTTGAAAAGGAAAAATATTCCCTTTTCACAATCCATGTTATTTGCAAACAGTAAATAACATTTGCTTTGTTTAAACAAATATTAAACAGTGTATTTGTACACTGAGTTTACTGTACTACCAACTTTGCATTTCAGCAAATTTAGATGGAACATTTTATGTCCTTTACATCTCCCTAAAATATATTTTAACTGAAATTAAATGGCTTTTATATTGATTATGAAGTAATTTAATTCTTCTCCGTATGAGCAGACTATTTTGCCATTATTAATCTGGGTCACAATTAACAAGATAATGGGAAATATTTGAATAAAACTTTAACAGATTCTTAACACACAGTCTGTGTCACCCACAGACAGTCCGTGGGTAGTTATTTTATTTGCAACATTTTATAAATATTTAACTCTCTGACATGATATTCCCTAGCTTTTATCAGATTCTCATATCCAGTTTTGAGCATATAATCCTTTATAGCAGTATGTGTGAAGATACACAATCACCTGACTTTTTGTTAATGGGTTCTTATATTTCCTAAAATGTAAATATTTTACTATACTTACTTAATCATTCTAAAATGGTTAAAATTCTAAAATTCTGAAAAACAACTCTTATGACTAAATTTTTTAAAAGAAAAATCAATATGCTATATGGGTTTAGGGTTCTCTTATGCCTATTAGTTTTACACTTAGTGCTTTTGTATCGTGTTTTGTATATTTTAGCAATTTTGTATATTTTAACAAAAGTACTTTTTTGCTGTTACTGCTTTATAATGATGATTCGATTTTTTTAGCCCCTAGAAAGCATATCACTAAAATATGGGACAAGGAAGCAGTTTAATGTGGTAAACAGGCTCTAGTTATTGAAATAAGATTTTTCTATCTGGTCCATGTATGGGGAGTCTGAAAATTTTTAAAATATACCAGTTTTTTAAATGCTTTAATTGGTTAACTGTCATTTGACAAAGGAAATGTTGGTTAGATGAAATGACTAGTCTTTGATATGTGTGGTACAGGGTATTCTAAGAAGCTCTTCGAAATTAACATTTTTAAATATCTTTGGGAAAGTACTTTTGATTATTTATATCATCCCTTTCTTTAATTAGGTGTCTTTGCATTGCTGCAAGCTTATGCTTTCTTGCAGTATCTGAGAGACCGATTAACAAAACAAGAGTTCCAGACTCTTTTCTTTTTGGGTGTATCACTCGCTGCAGGTGCTGTGTTCCTTAGTGTCATCTATTTGACTTATACAGGTAAGTATCATCACCTGTAGATTGTGAATCTTGTCTTTAGATTATTCAAAAAGGTAATTACTTTAAAAATTTTGTACATTTTCTATTTTGTCCTAGTAGGTTAAATACAACCACAGTTGTATTCTGTCTAAACAATAAAAAATAATAGTCAAAGTTACTAAAATCTGAATAATACTACAAATGTGATTTTTTTTAAACTCTATCTTAATTTTAGTGCTTTAGCCCCACATAGATAAACTTTCAAGCATATTTCTCTTGATAAATGAATAGCCCCAAAGTGTATAAAATTCAGAGTTTCCAGTGTTACTTACTGCAGGCTTGCCATTTTTGTTTGCATACACTTTGTCTTTCCAGCTTTTGAACACTCAAACCAAATCAGTTTCCATCTGCTTCTAGGTTCTAAGTGACTTTCTAATCCTGACTTCAATTGTCTCTATAAACAAATCCAGTTCTCTCTAAAGGTATTCCATCTGTCAAATTAAAATACTAGCCTAGCTCAAAATCAAGAAGGATTAATTACGAGAGTAAAGGCAAGAATGTTTAAAATCATCTTTGCATTTATCTAAATTTGGCATACTGGATTAGATAATTTAGATTTTTCCCCCTTTTTAAATTATCAAATGCTATCTTAATGTCTTAGCTTTATTTTACTTTACTAGTCAACTAGAAGTTTAAAGGAGAATGTGAAAATTTTTTATGATTTTTATCTCTCAACTTTTATTTCTCTGAGAATGTGATCTCCATGGATATTTGTTGTTATATGATTACTAACCTTATTTTATCTGACTGCCAGCTGCATGAAATACGTTGTCACTTACAAAAAAAAAAAAAAAACAACCCTGAAATTATTTAATATTAACTTATATTAACCCATAACAATCAGTAAAAATAAACAATAAAAAGGCAGATTGATTTCCTCTACGTTTTTTCTTCCAAGGTTACATTGCACCATGGAGTGGCAGGTTTTACTCATTGTGGGACACTGGGTAAGTGCGGATAAGTTATTTGCCCTAATACTATTTTAAAATACCATTTTTTCTCTGTTGCTCTATTTCAGTATCTTGGCAACGTTTCTGAAGTACCCAGCTTATGCTAGTTTAGTAAATGTTGAATCATCCCGTGTAATTTATCTTTGTTTAAAATTCCTGTTTAGAATGCACCTTTACTGTGATATATGTAAGTCATACATTTCTGTTCTACATGGTCAAATCCTTATTTTAGTTCTGTTTGTCAAAAAACATTGCAGGTAACATGTGTGCCCTTTTAATGATTGATTTTTGTTTTTAACAATTATGTTTAGTTTCCATCTTTTAGTAATACTTAATTTTTAATTCTTAAGGTGCTGTGTTATAAACCCATATGCTAGAGTTGTGAAGAAAGGTTACCTAACTTCTTTCCTAATACCACATTATCTAAGTTCCTTGATATTTTTAATCTATCAAATACACTTGAGGGTATTTTTACACTTTTTAAAGAGTGCTATTATAAAATGAATTAATAAAAAATTTTGGTTTTAAATTAGACAACTAGTTCAGTAAAACTTTTTGTCTCTAAAATGTTTTCCTAAGGATAGACTATAATCTGTTGATGATAATTTGTTTCTCTTCCCTCTTCCCCATTGTTTGTCTTTTTTGTTACTTCCTATATGGCCCAGTAAACCTACCAATAAACAATTTATTGTTTGGGCCTGCCTTTTGATATAATATGAAAAGGGCTCAGGCCCAGATCTAACTAAAGGCATAAGCAAATGATGTATAAATGAATGAAACTAACATTTAGACATGTTTTAAGAGATCAGTCTGTGGATCACCAAAAAGTTTGAGGGAAAGAAAACCCTGGTTGTAGACCGTTATTCTGATGAGGTTAAAATACTAGGTCATATTTTTAGAAGTCATGCTTAATTGACTGTTTAAGAATCTCAGGGCATTTCAGGAGCTATTTGTCCTATCCTTTCCTCTTCCCTCACCTGCCTTTGTGTCATCTTGTTAAGAAAGGTATGGCAATATGATATCTTACTGGATAAGGTATTTCTACTATTAATAAGTCCAAAATATGTGTAGCTTGTTGATACAAACAACGAGATGCTAAGCAAAACTGCAGAAAATTCTATTTGAGCAAAGATTTTTGTATTAAAAGTCAGAGCCAACACTTTTATAACTGGCTTTAGATAAGTCTTCCAATTTTAGAAGTGGCATATTGGTTTTAGTTTTACCAGTGTGGACCAGATTTATTTCCAGTTTCTAAGTTACATTGGAATATAATTTTAAGCAAGAAGGGGTGAGGGGATAGGAACCATATTTACAGTCAAAGGAAATTTCTTCATCTAAAAGGAACTCCTCCTGTTTTATTAAATTTTAAACAATATTAACTTTTTAAATACCAGGTATGCAAAAATACACATTCCAATTATTGCATCAGTGTCTGAACATCAACCTACGACTTGGGTATCTTTCTTCTTTGATCTACATATTCTTGTGTGTACCTTCCCAGCAGGCCTATGGTTCTGCATTAAAAATATCAACGATGAAAGAGTATTTGGTAAGAGATTTTTAATAAATACTTTGATTTGAAACAATTTTCTTTATTGAGGCTATCACTTTAAAAAAGTTTTGTTTTTCTTTGCTGGAGTCGTAGCATATTCAAGATAAATTTCCTCTCTCAATTTGTGTGTCTAGCCAAGAAAAATTCAGTGAATTTGCATTATATATACTCATATTAAAATGTTTTAAATTAATTTAGAACTATTATATAAATTTTCAATTGGGTAGAGATTTTCTGAGAGATTAATGTTATAGTCTGTGGCTGAGAATTGGAAATTATAACTTTGTTGACTATATTGTCTTCATTTTCTGAATTAGCTTTATTAAGTAGGAAGAAGTTTGTAGCAGCAATCATTGTCCAGATTTCAGTATAAAGTTATTTTGTAATGGAGTAAGAATCACCTTTAAGTTAACACCCGCTTCACTGATAGATTTGTGTATGTATATTTCCACCTAAAAAGGTGATGAGACAAACTATTTTAAAGCCAAGTGGTTAGAATTTTACATTCATGATACAAGTAGATGAAATAAGCAGACTAAAGACCTTTACATGATAAAGTCATCGCAAGAAGTATACTGTGGCTGTTTTGCAGGTGTTAAAACCTGAAACTTTAAAAAGGTTTGTAACATGCACAGGGTCATATAACCAAATAATTTGTAGTACCAGGACTGAACTTCTATAAGTATGATGCATGAACCATTAGTAACACTCAAGTTACTATTCCAGAGTAAAGTCAGGGGAGAAAAATAGCACCTGCGTGAGTTATAGCCAGGGATGATAATCATTCTCGTTCTGTTGATATAGATCAATGGAATTTGGATAAGGTTGTGTTAATATTCTGTTACTCAGAAGGATTTAGCTTAAACGTTTTGCCCACCTCATTAGGCAGCATTCCCAATCCCAGATATATACCCAAGAGAGGTGAGTATGTACGTTCAACAAGGGACATGTTTAAGAATATACATAGCAACTTTATCCGTAATAGCCCCTAAATAGAAACATTCCAGAGGTTATCAGCAATATAATAAATTTTGATGTATTTGTATAATGTAGTATATAAAACACAGCATTTAATAAGAGAATAGCATGAGTAAATAAGCCAGTACAAAGAGAACACTTTGATATAATTTCATTTTAAGAAGTTCAAGAATAAAAAAAAAAAAAAATTAATGCTTTAGAAGTTCAAATAGTGATTACCTTTTTTTAATAGAGAGGAGCAGAGGTAGCTGTTGACTGGGAAAAGGCATGAAGTTTCCTTCTGAGGGAGATATACAAATGTTCTATATTTTGATATGGATGGTAATTACATGGATCTGTATTATGTAAAAATTCATTGAGCTGATCATCTAAGAATATGGTATAATCTACAGTCAAGAAAAAAAAATTAGTTTCAAATGAGAGAAGAGCTCTGATGACCATTGACTTTGTAAAGTCATACAGCCTTCAGCCAGAATTGGTGGAGCCTTTAGTATTAAAAATTACTTTAAAAAATTTTAAGTTTCTTGGCAGTAAGTTTACAAGTTCCCCCTTTGGTTAATAAATTATATTCTTCTCATCCCATTCTTACTTTAAAGCAGGCTTTATACCAGATGTTTGCATTGACTTTTCATAGACTGTTTGATTCTGTAAACTTACTGTGCCTAATAATATAATTCACCCAATATGTTTAGTCTGTCAGCTATGGATTTTCTAATATGTGATGCTATTGACAAATGCTAAATTGTCATTTTTCCCATAATAATTAAGTTTGAATCATGATACATTTACCTAAAACTGTTGATATGTAGTATTTAGTCAACTTATAATTTCTAAATATGACTATTAAGTCAGTTGGTCTGTATTATCAATTTAAAACAATTAGCTCTTTTATGAGATGTTTGTTTCTTTTTAGCTCTGGTTTATAATGTAGTATTAAACATTGAGCTCAGTTTTCTGTGGACATTTTCTGAAGTGTTATAAGAGAACTTGTCTTTGCAGTTGCTCTGTATGCAATCAGTGCTGTCTATTTTGCTGGAGTGATGGTGCGGCTGATGTTGACTTTGACTCCGGTCGTCTGTATGCTGTCGGCAATTGCGTTCTCAAATGTTTTTGAGCACTATTTGGGGGATGACATGAAAAGGGAAAACCCACCTGTGGAAGACAGCAGTGATGAGGATGATAAAAGAAACCCAGGAAATTTGTATGATAAGGTGGGAATCTAAGTAAGACCTTTAATATTTTTATGTGCTTTATTTTTCTACCATGGTAAGAACTATACATATTAAGAAAAATGATTAAACAGGCATTTAGACCACCTGTGACATTTCTAGTTGGTCTTTATTGTTTGCCTCAAAATTTGGGTCCTATTTGGTCTTTTGGTCTTTTAGCTTAGAATAAGAAAATATAATGTAATCAGAGAAGGGATTCTCATTTCTTATTGGTCAAGTTTTATCTGAAACCTCTCTACTTTTGAGAGTAACAACCTTGTGCTCTACTTAATATGCAAAATTTAGCACTATAAGCCCTTTTGAAATGATGTGCACAAGCATACTAATCCTTTAGGCCCATATTCAGTGTAAACTTTTTAAATATTTGGTTGATTAAAAGTAAAATAAAGGGAATAAAGTACCTTTAAAAAAACAAGCCTCTTGGTGACGTGAGTGATAAGTTGATTAAGCATCTGACTCTTGATTTGGCTCAGATCATGATCTCAGGGTCATGAGATTGAGCCCTCCCTCAGGCTCCACACCTGTGAAGAGTGATTAAGATTCTCTCTCCTTCTGCCTCGCCCCTTCTTCACTTACGTGAGTGTGCACATACAATGTCTCACTCTTAGAAAAAAAAAGCCTCAGCAACAGATAGCTGGCCAATATTACTGTAATTTACTTTTAACCTCTCACCTAACACAGCAGGGTAATATTTGGTGCAGGTATAGAAAAGACTTGTAACAGCACATGTCTTGAGTGATATATTTTTTAATCCTATGTTGTTTTTTATTTTCATGGAGGGGGCAACCTTTTATGAAAAAATATGAAATATGTCACAAAATTGCATATCATCTTGTGTAGGGGACATATTAAACTTCACTATTTGAATATTAACTAGGTTTTAAAATACCAACCAATAAGCAATGAAAATTCCTGGTATAAATATCAACTTTGAAATTCTTCCTTTCCTTAGTACAAGTCCAAGAGAATTCATACATCTTTGTGTTAATAAAGCATGTTCTTGCTTTTGTGGTGGTTATGTTTTGTTATGTGGTTTTTTAAACGAGCCTTGCAGTTTAGAACCTGTGACTCTGTTTTTTTAGTTTTGGGTGGGATTTTGTTATTGCTGTTTACAAAAATGTAATCTTAACCAATCTGTTATTTGGAAGCTTTGGTAATTAGAAGATTATGATAATGGAGGTTTTTCCTATACTAAAGTCCAGGTCTGAATTATAGATGGACATTGCCATTTTCAGGATGACAAATGTAGATTTTATATAAGAAAGGTTGCCAAAATGAGACAATTTGGTTATCTCCTTTGTCTTTTTTTTTTTTTTCCCTTTGTATTTAAATAAAACCTAAGGGTACCTGGGTTTGAAAGTTTCTTACTAAAGATACTATGCTCTGTGATCAGCTCCTGAATTGGATATAGTCCCAGAAATCCTTCTTATTCACATTTGATTTTAGAATCTACCTTGATAATTTTTAGAAAACATTGTATCACTCACACAAGAACACCTATGGTTATACATTTTCTTTCTTAAAGAATTAAATTTATTTAACATTCTCACATTTTTCCTTAATGTCTTAGTGAAGGAAGTGAAATAATGAGTTTGTTTAACCAGTTTTTCTATCTTCAGGCAGGTAAAGTGAGGAAACATGTAACTGAACAGGAAAAAACTGAAGAAGGATTAGGTCCTAATATAAAAAGCATTGTCACCATGTTGATGCTGATGCTGCTGATGATGTTTGCAGTTCACTGTACCTGGGTCACAAGCAATGCCTACTCCAGTCCAAGTGTGGTCCTGGCCTCTTAT
This sequence comes from Vulpes vulpes, assembly GCF_048418805.1. NCBI lineage: Eukaryota > Metazoa > Chordata > Mammalia > Carnivora > Canidae > Vulpes > Vulpes vulpes. The sequence continues at coordinate 63,740,198 of NC_132790.1, read as the reverse complement.
AATCATGATGGGTAAGAAAGTAACTTAGCTATAAGATTTTTTACCAACCCTTTTTTTCTTTCTGAAAAGATAGAATGATATTTGTGAGGCTCTACATTTGAATCCACCATGTTTTTCTTTTACCTCCCCAATGATACTTCTTCCCCAGCTTCCACTTCACTTGAATGCTTGTTATACTTGCGGAGAATATCAGACCCCACCCCAGAACTACTAAACCAGAATCTGCATTTTTTCAAGATAGGTGATTTGTGTGCATATTACAGTTTAATAAAAAAATACTAACCTAGCTCTTTTTGGATGTCTTCCTCCCCCCTACTGTTGAGGCTTTTAAAATGTGAAATTATTTAATGGTTTTATTCCCTCAAGGTTTTAAGTGATCCTCTTCACATTTAAGATCTTATTTTTAAAAATATTCTGATTCCTTTCAGCACCAGGAATATTTTAGATGATTTTAGAGAAGCTTACTTTTGGCTAAGGCAAAATACAGATGAACATGCCCGAGTAATGTCTTGGTGGGATTATGGATATCAGATAGCTGGAATGGCTAATAGAACTACTTTGGTGGATAATAACACCTGGAATAACAGCCACATAGCACTGGTAAGAATTTGATAAAAGATTAAAAATTATAAATTTTTATTTACTACTTAGTAAGCAGGTTTCACTTTGGTTTTGAGTAGGGGAAATGTGGGTAAAAGTACTGTTTGCTGAATTCTCAAAATGGTATTTCACACATTCAATAAAGTAAATGCAAGCTATGCTTATATACTTTGTTTTTAAGAATGGTATATACTTATTTAAATATTCAGAATTGTAGGCTGATTTCTGGCACATCACATGATAAATTTAGCTCACTGAAGAATTAGGCAAAATCTGAAACTTTTAAAGTATTGTTTAACTTGTATTTTCCATTATTAAATTAAAAATTTTTGTAAGTATATAAAGCCAAATGTACTGCATTTTATGGGCATGTAAATTATGTTCACTCTATTAAGTAAGTAATTTGCATAAATTAAGGTAATCACGTCTCTATTAAAGATTTTAAATAGATAATGGATATTAACCAAATGAGTGCTATTTGTATTAGTGTTGTAGCTAATCATCTGGTAAACTGAGAAGAATATATTTATACCAGCTATATCACTGGTCATTCCTGGCCTTGAGGTTATGAGAAATTGCGTTTCTTTTCTTGCCTGCTTTGGAACTTAATTAGTAGCACAATATTAGAACATGTATTCAGATGGTGACATTTCTGCTATAATTGGTTATAGTAAGTGAGGTGGTTCTAAATCCTGGTAAATTTGTTGAATTCGTAGCAAATCATCTCTTTAGAAAGAATTCCAAACTCTTGAGGTACATTCTGTCCGATATACATTCATTTTTATTTTTAGTGTACCGTGGGAATGAGTACACACTTTGTCATTTTTTATTCTATAGGTGGGAAAAGCTATGTCTTCAAATGAATCAGCAGCCTATAAAATCATGAGGAGTCTGGATGTAGATTATGTTTTGGTTATTTTTGGAGGAGTTATTGGCTATTCTGGTGATGACATCAACAAGTTTCTCTGGATGGTTAGGATAGCTGAAGGAGAACATCCAAAAGACATTCGGGTAAGAAACGAGGTCATTCTACACGTATAAAAGACAGTTCCAGTGTCCGAGGAATTTGCTAATTGTATCGTGTTTTTCTCATCATCTTTTCCCCTAAATTAGTCCCTCACTCCGACTTTACTATTTATTAAAGATATACTATGAGCATTTTTCCAGGTTTAAAATTTTTGAAGTTTGGGACAGCTGGGTGGCTCAGCGGTTGAGCCATCTGCCTTTGACTCAGGGCATGATCCTGGGGTCTGGGATCAAGTCCCACATCGGGCCCCTACAGAGAGCCTGCTTCTCCCTCTACCTATGTCTCTGCCTCTCGCTCTCTCTGTGTCTCATGAATAAATAAAATCTTAAAAAAAAATAAAATAAAAATTATGAAGTTCATTGATACTTCTGTTCTCCCCTGTGAAACTGTTCCCTCTCAAGACTCTTTTTTCTCCATTACAGCCTTTCAGTTCTGCCCTTTCTTTCCATTTATATTGCTTCTACTCTGACACTAACCCTTATGATTGTAAACCTAAAATAGGACAGTATTGCTAACCAGATTGCTGTCTTTGCCTTAATCTTGTTTCCTATCCTTCTCTAACATGACATTGATTATGTCATTTTCCAGCTTAAAAGCCTTCAGTAGATAAACGGCCTTGAAGTCAGAGAGACAGGACTTAGAACTAAAACCCTGCCTCTATCAGCTTGGTGCAGTGGGCAGCTTGTTTTTGGCCAGTCGGCTACCTGGTTGAAACACTAGGTTTGATTCTTGGTTCTGGTGTTATAATGGTGATTAAGGTAGCATAAAATTGTCACTAATGGGGAGGCCAGGAATAATTGATTTGTGGTGCTGTTATGAAAATTTGTTAGTGATATAGATGAAGCTCAGCCTAAGAGTTGATATGAAATAATCTCTGTAATGAATTAGTGGTATATTATCTAAACTCCTTAGCTTGGAGCATAAACCCCTTCATACTTTATTTTTCTTTACTGACCTCTTGTCTCTCTGTCAGTTTTTTTCCATCTGTCAATCTACTCTAGCCCATGAAATTTACCTTGTGGTTTCTTTCTTTTACTTATGTGTTACCTGTGTTTATATACTCTTCTCTTTCTTGGAATACTTTCCCTACCACAGATTTATCCACTCTCCAGAAGCTCTTCTGGTGCACCTGTGTGTTTTATTCATCATCAAATCACATGCAGCCTGTTTTGTTAATAGATTCTAGGATATCTCTTCCCCTGAGTTATGAGCTCATAGAGGATGGGCATCCAGCATTGTGGTTACATGGTAACCACAAAAGGACAAAAGATAAGAGTAACATTCATCACAACCAGAATTAAAGAAACTTTGGGGAAAATGTGTGTCGTGTGATAGGGATGAAGTAAAGTTCCCAACTTTCTGTTCACATGTAATGCTGTGATGTTTTCCTTTAACTATGATTTTAAAACACTACTTCATTGTATTAAATTAATTTAATTTTTCCAGTATGTGATTTTCATTCGTGGTTTTGCTTTCGCAGTGTTAAAATTGTGACATATGATAGATCTAGTTACCATGCTTTTTAAATTAAGTATTCTTTGCACTTTGAGAATAGATAATGCATTCACATGGTTCAAAAAATAAGATACAGGGGCGCCTGGGTTGCTCAGTCAGGTTAGCATCTGCCTTTCTGCCCAGATTATGATCTCAGGGTCCTGCAGTCAAGCCCTGCATCTGGCTCCCTGCTGAGTGGGAAGTCTGTTTCTCCCTGTCTGGCTCCTCCCACTATTCTCTCTCTCTGTCTCTCTCTCTCTCTCTCTCAAATAAATCTGTTTGTTTTTTAAGGTTTTTAAATTATTTGAGAGAGACAGCATGAGTGAACATTGGGGAGGGGGAGAATAAGAAGCAGGCTTCCTGCTGAGCAGGGAGCCCGATGAGGGGCTTGATCTAGGACCCTGGGATCAGATACTTAGGCAGATACTTAACCAGCTGAGCTACCCAAGCGCCCCTAAATAAAATCTTTTTTAAAAAGTAAATATAAATATATAAAGAGATACACAGTAAAAATTTACCCCCTTCCCCAAGAAAAGAAAAAAAAAGGCCCATGTTTTATATTCTTATAATTCTTATTCTAGCAAGTAACTAGTAGCAAAACATACACTTTGTTTTTGCTTTATTCACTTCATACAATATCTTGGAGATCTTCCGGTCTTAGAATACATGGAGAGCCTTCTTCGTTCCTTTATTGCATATCGCACAGTGGTTGGTTGGTTGTGTGTGTGTGTGTGTGTGTGTTTGTGTGTACCGTGATTTTTTAACCTCTTGTTCTTGATGGATATTTAGGTTTGTAGTCTTATAAATAGTGGTGTAGTCTTAGAATATATGGAGAGCCTTCTTCGTTCCTTTATTGCATATCTGCACAGTGGTTGGTTGGTTGTGTGTGTGTGTGTGTGTGTGTGTGTGTACCGTGATTTTTTAACCTTTTGTTCTTGATGGATATTTAGGTTTGTAGTCTTATAAATAGTGGTGTAGTCTTAGAATATATGGAGAGCCTTCTTCGTTCCTTTATTGCATATCTGCACAGTGGTTGGTTGGTTGTGTGTGTGTGTGTGTGTACCGTGATTTTTTAACCTTTTCTTCTTGATGGATATTTAGGTTTGTAGTCTTATAAATAGTGGTGTAAAGAGTGTAATCTACACTCATTATTTTGTCCTTATATAAATATCTCTATAGGATAAATTCCTAGACAAATTTCCATCTGTATTGCCACATTGGCCCTCTTAGAGGGTAATTTATAAATTTTACATAATCCCAATAAAAACTACCAGGTTTTTTAGACATTTCTCCTCCCCAGCCAAAGAACTGATTATTTAGAGTTCAAATGGAATAATAAATAACTTTTAGGAAAACTGAAAAGGTGTAATGGAGTTGAGGATGGAGCAGTTGGAAGGGGCTAGCTTACCTGGGTGTTAAACCATGGTGTTGGGACCATTCCTTTTAAATAATGAGATTTTATAACATGGTTTAAAATCTGCCCTCCCTCATCCAACTTGTTCTTTTCTTGTGTTGTCTTTTCTTTTCTTTTTTTTTTAGATTTTATTTATTTATTCATAAGAGACAACACACAGAGAGGCAGAGACATACATAGGCAGAGGGAGAAGCAGGCTCCATGTAGGAAGCCCAATGTGGGACTTGATCCTGGGATTCCAGGATCATGCCCTGAGCCAAAGGCAGGTGCTCAACCGCTGAGCCACCCAGGCATCCCATTTCTTGTGTTTTCTTAGATGCTCTTTGTTTCTTATTTATAAATGATTTCTAGACTCAGCTTTAAAAAAAATACCCATGATAGTTTTTGCAGGTTTCTTTTAGGGATCATGTTAAATTTATAAATTAATCTTCTAATACCATATATATATATTTTTTAATACCATATTTTTTTGAGATAACTAAATAATGGCTTTTTAAAGATACCTCAAAAGCTACTTCTTAGGGGGAAATGAATGGGGGGAAGCGGGTAGCTTTAAATGTGTTGGATTGAACTGACACAGAAACTTGATTTCTTTTCTTATAGGAAAGTGACTATTTCACCCCACAAGGAGAATTCCGTGTAGACAAAGCAGGATCCCCCACATTGTTGAATTGCCTTATGTATAAAATGTCATACTACAGATTTGGAGAAATGCAGGTTGGTTATATCAGTTTTCCTATAATCTTTATTCAAAGTAATATTTTTAAAGCAGTCTTGTTTGCCTCTAAAAGCAGGATAATGAATGTTTTAGTTGTGCTGTGAAGAAAAATACATTATCTGAAGATTCCACATATTCCCCACCTCCTTAAATTTAGATTTCTGGAACTACTATGTAAAAAGTTTTTTTTAGAACAAAGATTTCTTTCCAAAATACTAATTAGCACTAGGCTCAAATTCAGCCTTTGCTTGGCATGTTACCTTTTGACCTCATGCTTTTGGAAGATATTTTTCTGCAAGGAAGAGGTCTTCTAGGGAGGAATCCATGTGATCTTAAGTGGGTAGGCTACTTTGCTGTTCAGTGGGGGAAAGCCTAAAATTGAAGAGTCGAGTTACATAGTCACTTCAGATACTCTCTCTCCCTGTTCTGTTTCACAGGGACTATCAGGGTAAGAGTTTGCTAGAATAGTAGGATGATGTGCATACAAAAGTTTAAGGATCCACCTAGTGAGTGAACGTGCAGACACGTGACAAAAAGAAAACAGTGGACTTCCTGCCATAATACCTGGGTTTTACGTCTGGCTTTGTCAGAGTATGTAACCCTTGGACAAGTCACATCCTCCCTGGACTCATTTTTGTCCTTATCTGTATATAATGATATTGGACTGATAGTTTCTGGCGTTCTTTATAGCTCTTCGATTACATGACTGTAGTACCAAGTTATACCTTCATACTAAGATTTCAGTGAAGACTGTCTGATTTCATGTTGCTTTCTGGTTGATACTAGAAGGCAGAGGAAAAATTGCTTGTTGAACTTTAAACAGGTCAAGATAATGTTTCATTATTATTCATTTGGAATTACTCTATAGGTGGCTCTTTTTTGTGTGCAATTGGCAACACTATTACATTAGTGTCAGGTGTACAAGGTAGTAATTCCACAAGTTTAGACATTGTGTTTACAAGTATAGCTACCATCTGTCACCATATAATGCTATTATAATAACCATTGACTATATTATCTATATTCTGTAGGTGACAATAATTTTTTAAAAAATAGACAATAATTTTACTACAAGATTTAAGGCTTTGTGTTTTGATTTTCTTTGAAGGCAACTGCATGGTCTCTAAGCTCATAAGAAAAAGCACTTAAATAATTATCTCAGAAAATGAATCAAAGATGAGTTTCTCTGGTCATTAATGATAGCATCAGAAGACTTTTTCATGTGTGTGTCCTTAAAATTTATTAAGAGTTTCAAGTCATGCTTCTGGCATGCGTTCATTTTGACACCTTCCCTATTCAAGAATAATAAATGTTTAAGACACGAATACAACTTTTCTATTGTTGTAGATATGCGAGAACAAGTTATTCCCTCATTAGTGTTTATTATGGTTTTGTTTTAAAGTTGAATATGCTTATGCTCTATGTGAACATAAACATAGTCTGAGAGAACTTCTTAAAATCTTCTCCCCTCCCCCCATTTTTTCCTTTTTTCGTTCCTCATAAATCCTCCCGTGGTTTGGCTTTTCTAACTTCCTTTATAGTTTCCACTTTCTGGTTGTAGTATCACTGCTTACTTGTGCATTTATTTAAGAAATAACACTGGGGAGATAAAGCCACACTCTGAATAAGATAAAGTCATCATGCAGCTTACCTCCTAGTGGAGGATACAGGTAATTTTAAAAATAAATAAAAAATGTTAGCAGTGAATGCTATAGAATAAAAGATAAGGAAACAGTGGAGGAGACTTCTCAACCACCAATTTCAAGAAAATAATTCCTTGAATAGATGGTGTTTGGGCTAAGACCAAAGGATAGAAAGGAGACAGCCTAGCGGAAGAGCTGAATGAAGAACTTTCGGGCTGAGAGAATAGATAGTGCAAGGCCCTGAAACAGAAAAGACGTCCCTTCTGTGTGTTTCTCTATATACCTAGAAAAAGGGATTTAATGGATTTCCTTTGGTTGGCTGTTTTGGTTTTTTATGCCCGCAGGCTGCTCATCTACTCCTAAGGGTTCAGTGAAATTCTAATTCTGCTGTATTTAATTTCTCTCTTCCTGATTTCTTCCTATCTAGTTAGCGGCATATGAGAAATGTTACGATATATTGCTCTGATTCTGTTTCATAGTTTAAAGGGAGAGATTTGCACTCTGATTATACCATTTACTATCTTCTAATACTGAATGTTTTCCAAAATAGTTAACATCTACTACTGTCACTTTTGCAGCTGGATTTTCGTACACCCCCAGGTTTTGATCGAACACGTAATGCTGAGATTGGAAACAAAGACATTAAGTTCAAACATTTGGAGGAAGCCTTTACATCAGAACACTGGCTTGTGAGGATATATAAAGTGAAAGCACCTGATAACAGGGAGACACTAGACCATAAACCTCGAGTCACCAACATTTTCCCAAAACAGAAGTATTTGTCAAAGAAGGTGGGTGCCAAGGGAAGTCATATCTATGAAAAGTGTAGCTCAGAGTTGGTAGGTGGTTGGTTGATCTGAAAAAGTTACTAAAGATTACTAATAAATTTTCATTTGCCCCATCTGTGTAGACTAGCTTATATACAAAGTTAAGAATCAAGCTAGCCAACTAGGGCCATTCCTTTCAAACTGAGCACTTGAAATATCCCAAGCAACAGTCTTTAATGCATAGCATGTGGTTATCAGTGAACCAAGCTGGGATTTTCCAGAGGCATTCTGGCTTTTTAGTTTGGGTCATTCCCATTAGTAAGACTTATTGAAGGTAAGATATGTCTGAGGCCATCACTTTCTGAACTTTTGTGAAAGTAAAAATGTGATTGATTTTTCATCTTTTGGTTAAAGCACGTTTATATTGCACTTTCATGTTCCATTCTCAGTATGTTGCTACTTTATTATTTATTAAGTAAAAACCAAAGTTGAGGGGGCACCTGGGTGTCTCAGTTAGTTAAGCATCTGCCTTCAGCTCAGATCATGATATTGGGGTCCCCGCTTGTGTTCTCTTTCTCTTTCTCTCTGTCTCAAATAAATAAATAAACATCTTTAAAAACAACAACTAAGTTTGAATTCGATTGGTAGAGTCTTGAATTTTAAAAAAATCATTTAGGGCAGCCCGGGTGGCTCAGTGGTTTAGCACGCCTTCAGCCCAGGGCATGATCCTGGAGATCCAGGATCAAGTCCCACGTCGGGCTCCCTGCGTGGAGCCTGCTTTTCCCTCTGCCTGTGTCTCTGCCTCTCTCTCTCTCTCTCTCTCTCTCTTTCTGTTTCTCATGAATAAATAAATAAAATCTTTAAATAAATAAATAAAAATCATTTATCTTAAGACTATTATTTTTAAGTCTAATTATCATGACAAAGCTTGTAGACAGGAATTATGAAGATGAGACTATTCTAGTCCTTTGTAATAAATATTTAATAAGATATGAAGTATTTTATTGAAGGTCATTATTGCTCACTTAAGCCAAATAGATCTAATCTTTGCTATAATAGGCAACTAAAAATGAGTATTTATATAGGTTTCTCTCTGTGGGAGATGGAAAATAATGAGCAGTCAGGTAAAATACTAGGATTGTATTTTAAGGTACTATTCTTATAATACTAACTATTAGACTCATTTCAGTCTTAAGTCTTGAAAGATGCTTAGGTTTACATTGCTCGGATGAGTATTTTAAAAATCACTAAAGCAGTTGTCTTTTGCTTTGCATTACTTAAATATATTCAAAGTAAAGATTATTTCAATGTGTATTATAAAATTATTAGGAACTTTTTAAATTAATACTTTCTCTCAGATATAGATCACCATATCTAGACTGTAGACTGATATATTTAAATGTGTTACATAGAGCTGACATGCATGTGTTAGTCATATCAAATTCACTTAACAGCCTTTATTTATATCAAATGGCAAATCAAATGACCTAATTTTTCATTACTATGTGGGAGGAGAAACTGGTGAGTTACATCAGTGTAAGAGTCAGAACAGATGCTGCTAGTCTCAAGGCAGTCAATCCTGAGACACCTAAGCCCAGTTAAAGTCTGCCCTGAGAAGTCCATTGAACTTGCTGTCTAACTGATGATAGTGAATTTTCTTAATCTGACCTCTTCTGTCAAACCATCATTTCCCCCCAAATCAATAAATAAGTGGATAAATATTAGTCTGCCTTGTGTGCCCAAAACATGTTCTAGTAGCCAACAACATGGAGTTTTGAATTTCAAGTTTCCATGTCTTTATGTTCTGTTTTATACCAGCACTAGAGGAATATTTGCTTTCCTCCTCCTACCACTACAAAGCTGACAAAGCTGAGGCACTAGGAATTGTAGTTCAGGGCTGGAGAAAAGACTTTTTGGCATGGTTCATTGAGGGTCTAGTTACATACTTGACAAACCTGGGGCATTTTACATGATCTTATAGAAAAGGTTTCATGTTAGAATCTTCAGATAATAAGGAAACTAACTCCTTGACCTGATTTGAATTTTTTTCAATTATGCCCTCTGGTATTTTTTACTTTTCTGCCCTTGTAAATCAGTAATAATGTAAAATAAATTATGGGCAAGTTAGCAGTAGCTAATTTTTGTAACCTTAAAAAGGCATTTTGCCTTGTATTCTTGTGCCTGTTAGAAAAAACTATAAATTGTTTTAAACCTAATATAAATTACATCATAGAGCATTTACTCTAATAAGTTTCTGAAACCATCTCCAGGAGTTGTATTTGTCTTCAACCTCTTCTGACTTCTAAGTGCTTTAAATTACTTGTTTGCAAAAAATATTTGCTGTTTTCAGTATCTGTGGATGTGTTAGAGTGTCAGACACATGTGTCTATATGATTTGTCTTCTAAGATGCTAAAATAGCAAACATTTTTGCAGTAAGTTCTACCACCACATTTGTAGTGATTTATCTTAGACCAAAAAACATCTGTTGAAAGTATTTTAGTGGGATCCTGAAGTGTTCAGAAAAATGTTATTTTTTTTAAAGATCTATGAAACTCAAAGAATGTTACAGCTTTTTTTTTTTTTCGGTGTTTGGTTTTTGTTTTGTTTTTCATTTTCTAAGTTCTTATTTTTCTACCTAAATTGGGAAAATGTGCCAAGTAATTTTATTTCCTTTCATTTTTATAGATAGGTACAATCACCCTCAATTTACATGTAACAAAAGTTAGTTCAATTTACCTTGGATCTCTCAGCATACTTAACATAGAACGATTATTGGGTCTCATTGATTGTTCAAGCAGTCCAGCCATAGGAAGAACTCTAAAGGCTTGTTAACGACAGTTCTCATCACAATGCTTTAAACCATGTGTGTATATATTTTTTAATCTATGGTAAACCTACACTAATCTCATGTGTTCTGTTTTCTTTTTTAGACTACAAAGAGGAAGCGTGGCTACATTAAAAATAAGCTAGTTTTTAAGAAAGGCAAGAAAATATCTAAGAAGACTGTTTAAATATACTGTTCTGGTTCCTAACTTGAAGCAGTTGTCTTTGTGAGAACCGGTCTTTGCCTTTAGCTCATGTCATGTTTCACAACAGAGGGTACAGAACCATCACTGGTCCAGATTAATGTACAAAATTCTCTGGCAACGCCTGATTTAAAAAATAAAATTGGCTTATTGAGAACAGCTATTTTCTATTTGTAATGTGAAGCAAGACAGAGCACTGCTGTAAATGTCTAACAGCAGATTTTTTTTATTGGTACATATTATCCTTCAAATCTGAGAATTTGGACTAATTGCACCAAAGAACCCTCTAATTTGGTCCCTGGCACATGCATACTTGTCAATGTTTTTATTTTTTACAAGACCTACATTTTATTTGAATTACCCAAATAGCAATATGTAAAATACAAATGACAAATGTGATGTTTCTTGATCCAGTAAACTAGTACAGGTCTGAGAAAGAGGTATTAGAAAAATAATTATACTTCCTTGAACTATATTTATTTTCATGTTTCTCCAATGCATAGAATGTTTCATCAAATGTACATTTCCTGTTGCTTACTACTTGCTCTGTCAAAGAAGAAGCTGCTGTTTCAAAGATGGACCTCTGAGTAACTAATTGATGCAAATAGTTTTTTATGTTGACGCATTGCTGCTGTTAGCAGTTGTTTTCACTAGGTACTTACAGAGCAGATCTCATGCATTGTTCATTCAAGGGCTAAATTTATATCCTTTGGAAGGTATGGCAACTGCACATAATGTTGCTTACCAGGATAAGTTTTGGTATCACTGAGATTAGCACTATGTTTACATGCAAAAGATTAAGGAAAAAAACCCTTAAAGTGGACAGGTATCCAAAGTTCCTTTTCTGTGACTCTTCAAAATGACAAAGGATTTGTAAACTTTGCCTGGATTTCTCTCATTTTTTAATAGTTTCATTCATCACAATTATTTTATCCTCTGCTCCATTTTTTTTAAATCCCTGAAGCATTTGATGAAACACTCTTTAATGCTATATGCATTTTCTTACTTTTATTAAAAATGTGACAATTGTCAAAAAATGCACTAAAATATAAATGGAGATTGAACATGTTCATTTTCCAGCTTATAGGCAACTTTATATAGACTTGAAAATTTTCTCCAGTTGTTTAGTAAAAGTGAAAGAGAAAGGGTTTTTCCTGCCACAGGATATAACTTTTTTTTATATAAACAAGCATAACTTACCACTGCTTTTGGTGGAAAAGTGCAGAATAGTATGTACCTTTTATGAAGAAGAGTGTAATTTACAATATTCAGTGAGAATGTTACTGCTGATTTTCTTTTCCAAAGTGTAGAATATTCTTTGATTTATAGAATTCATTTTGACCCAGATGATGGTTCTTTTACAGACCAATAAAATGGCTGAACATTTTCACAAATAAAGTGTAACTAAATCTGGATTTCTGATACCTTGTCATTTGGGGGATTTTATTTTACTTTGTTGCTTTAAACTTCAATGCAGAGAAGTTATTGACTGTAGGGGAAATAAAGTTAATTCAAATTTTGTGTTAAGTGTTGTCTTTTATAAATATTTTTGAAAGGAGTTAGAGTACTGAACACATAATTCCTTCCTTGTTCACTTTTACAAAGATTTTAGAGAATATGTAGAATAGTAGTCCTCTCTCCTTGTTTGTAGTTTGGCTTTCCTCAGTTTCAGTTTCCCGCAGTCAACCGTGATCCAGAAGCAAATGATTCTCCTTATGATGCATCTTTAGAAGGTCAGTAGTAGCCTAACACATATCACAATGCCTACGTCATTCACCTCACTTCATCGCATAGGTATTTTATTATCTCACATCATCACAGGAAGAAAGGTGAGTATAATATAAAGATATTGAAAGAAAGAAACCACATTCACATTAACTTTTATTACAGTAGATTTTTGTCATTCTGTTTTATGTTAATCACTGTGCCTAATTTATAAATTAAACTTTATTATGTATTATGTGTAGGAAAATATAGAATATATAGGGTTGGGTACTGTCTGCATGGGTACTGTCTGTATCCACTGGGGGTCTTAGAACATGTCCCCACACAGATAAGGGGAGGACAATTGTGAGGACTGAAGTGCTAGATTACTTCAACCTAGACATACTATTTTATTTTTCCTTCTTTCTACTCGAGAATTAAAATCTCATTTGATATTTTTTATGAATGAGTGAAGGGAGGGCAGGGGATGGAAATATGTAGCCAAGTAGGAACTCATCTCTTTTAAGTAAGGATAGATCTTCAACAAAAGCCCTGCTCCTAAAGTATGTAACCAGTCAAGCTTTCATTGTAGAATTTTCTCATTAAGAGCAGGAATAATCTACTTTCTCAGTTTTAGGGAACACCACTTGGGTGCAGTTAAACATCATATTCTAACCCCATTTGTGGTTTTACTCTAGCACAAAAGTGAAATTACAGTAGTTTAAATACATTGGAATATACAATAATTGGCTCAGAATATTCTTTAGCACTAACACCACATATCATAAAGGGAGGTATTAAAGATCATAGCCTTGAAGTTTTAGGCTATAAAACAGCTTTTGTTTTGTTCCGCATTTTAGAATTAAAGCTGAGTGCTTTGGAATATAAATAAGGCAGTCAGGCACAAATCCAAAGATGAAATTCAGGGTTTCTTTTTTTTTTTTTTTTTTTAAGATTTTATTTATTCATGAGACACAGAGGCAAAGACATAGGCAGAGGGAGAAGCAGGCAGTTCCTCATGGGGAGCCCTGTGCAGGACTCGACTTCCAGACTGGGATCATCCCCTGAGCTGAAAGCAGATGCTCAACTGCTGAGCCACCCAGGTGTCCCTGAAATTTAGTTTTCAAACTTACGTTATCTACTTGAGTTTGCATTTGTAGAGGTTTACTTCATTTGAGTCCCTAGGCCATGACCAAGAGGCCAGAGGGCTAGTGTAAAAGTATCTTCTATAGAGTACTGTTTTCATGCTAAAGATCCATAAGATGAGATTTGAAGCTACTGCACCTTCTTCCCTTTTTTTAAAAAAAAAAAGTTTTACTTATGGCAAAGAATAAAATTTACCATCTCACATCTGTACGTTTTTAAATGTACAGCTCAGTACTTTTGAGTACATTGTCATGCAGCCAATCTCCAGAATGGTCTTCATCTTGCTAGAACTGTTTGCTTCTTGATAGGGGTTTCATCAGACATCTGCCTTGCTGCCCATAATCCTCAAGGTAGGTAGAGTAGTGGACAAAGGGAGAGCTCAAGAGCAATCCACAATTGAGATGATAGGAAATTGAGACAGAGCATCCCTAAAGAAATGTCATGATGTTTAATTTTATTTAAGCTTTTGTTACTGTGAAATATAACACAGAGAACATAAAACTATATACCTAGTGGATTTCACTCTACTTCCCCCTCCAAAAGGTAACTAACTACTCTCCTAGATTTCATAGTAATTACGGATTTCTGGTTCTAATACTTAAGTATTTCTCTTTAAATATACTATTTAATTGCATTAAATCTCTTTCTACATTTTTTTTTAAAGATTTTATTTTTGAGGGAAAACAAGCAGGGGGAGGGGTAGACGGAGAAGCAAACTTCCCGCTGACCAGGAAGGCTGATGCAGGACTTGTTCCCTGGACCCTGGGATCATGGCCTGAGCCAAAGGAAGATGCTTAACCGACTAAGCCACCCAGGTGCCCTGCACCTACAGTTTGAACAATATAAATGGAATCAAATTATTCTTTTGTGTGTGCTTTTCCAGTTTTTATGAAATTGATCCAGAACGTTGCCTGCAGCTGCTTTCTTTTCACTAATAGTAGTCCTTGTGTTTGTCAGTTTCTTTTTATCCCACTTCACACATACTTATTCTAATGGATATTTACACATTGTTTTCCAGTTTGAGGTTATTACAAGTACTATGTAAAGTACTAAGTAAAATCCTTTTACTTCTGAGTACATATGCATACTTTTTTTTGTGATTTACCTAATAAAGTAGAACTGCTCAGTAGGATATGAAGGTTCTTGTAATCCTTACATCCTAGTCAGCCCATATTAATTTTTTTTAATTTTCCCATTCTGGTGGATGAATAATAATTTCTCATTTCGTTTATTTAATTTGCCTATTCAGGTTACTAGTGAGGATGGCCATTTGAAAATCTTTTTGATTCTAGTCCATTTTTCTGGGTTATCATTTGTAGTACTTTATATAGTATATAGGTCCTTCTATATAGTATATAGGTCCTTCATCATTTGTGTTGCAAACTGCCTAGGAATTCGTTATTTTAATGTAGCCTTATTTTTCAATCTTGTGTGTGCCTGTAGCTGTCTGCACCCTGTTAAAGAACTTCTGAGCTGTGAAGATTGTCATATTCTTTTCTAGAAAGTTTATATTTTACTTTAACTTTGTAGTCTGCCTGGAATTCATTTGTAGATACAGTGTGAATTGGCTTTGGACGCTTTTTGTTTCATTTTGCGTATGTACACTTAATTGTGTACATTTCTTGAAAAAATCGTATTCCTACACCTCTGCAGGACTCCTATGCAGGAAACCCAGTGTCTAGACTCTGTTACATTACTTTTGTGTCTTGACTTACTGTAGCCATTAAGATACAGTAAAGTCCTTCTCCTGTTCCAGCCTCATTGTTTAATCTTCCCTTGGCTGTTTATGGCCCTTTGCTTTGTTATATAAATTTTGGAACCAAGTGGTTAAGGAACACCAAAAAGAGGGAAAGAAAAACTGTCAGGCTTTTGGGCATTGAAACTGTAGAATCATTTGAAGAAAACACCCTTGAAATACTGTGTCTTCTGGCCATGAACATGGGATATCCTTCCATTTACTTAGTGCTAGGTCATCTTTAATTTCTGCTTCCTGGTTTTTAAATAGGCCTTGCAAATATTCATAAGCTTTATTACAATGTATTTTTTTATATTGTCTGAGAATTTTTTCAATTGTCAGCATATAGGAAGTTTGCTTTTGTATGTTGAAATTATACTCCAACCTGTTAAATTCATTCTAACAATTCAGATTAATAAATACACCATCATAATTGAGGAATAATGGCAGTTTTCTATCTCCCTTTCTAGTGGTTACATTTTTTTTTCTTTACACTGATAGGACATCGAGGATAGTACTGCATAGAAAAGGTAACATCCATGTTTTTGTCCCCGTCTCATATGGGAAGTTCTTTTTTTTTCCATATGTGGAGTTTTTATCATTAATGAGTTTTGTCAAATGGTTTTTTTTCCTTCATTTACTGAGATCATTGATTTTTCTTCTTTATTCTGTTAATACAGTAAATTAGGGACTCTTCACAGTGGTATGCTAAATTTGCATGTTTGATAGAATTTGCCAATTAAACATCTGAGCCTAGATTTTTCTTTGTGCAAAGGTTTTCAATTACAGATTCAATTGTATTGACATAGGACTATTTTTTTTTTTTACTTCATTTTGTCAGTTGTTGAAGTGTTTCTCAAGGAATTTGTCCATTTCATCTAAATTTAAAAATAGGTTAATGTAAAATTGTTACTTGTATCAATATAAATGTTTGCAGAATCTATAATGATGTCCATTTTCATTCCTAACATTGGTTTTCTTTTTTTGTCTTGCATCCCTGTGTGTTTGCTTCTGTCAGTACTCCCCCTCACTATGGTGCTCATTTTCTTTGGCAGTTTTTAGTTAATTTTGTTTTTCTCTCAAAGATAGGGTTATAGCTTTGCTGACACTTTCTGTAGTATTTTTTTATTTCATTAATTTGTGTCAATTTTCTTCTTCCTTAGATGTTCTTTTTAATATGTTGATTTCTTTTCACAGCATATACATTTAAAGTTATAAAATTTTTAAAAAGTTATAAATTTACTTCAAATATAGCTTGAGTTCCATTCTCACAAGTTTTGATGTGAATTGTTACTGAGTTTAATGTATATTTTAATTTCCATTATACTTTTTTGAACCATAGGTTAGATATGTTTCTTAATACTCAGATGTGATTTTCTAGTTATCGTTTTATTGTCCATTTCTACCTTAATTGCATTGTGGTCTGATACTCTGACTTTAACCCTTTGAAAATAATTGAAATTTGCTCTATGGTCCAACATATGGTCAATATAGGCATGTGTGTATATATCCCTAAAACTTGTTACTTGCTGAGGGTGACGTATTAAAATTGTAGGCTGGAAATAGATTTGTCTAATCATCCTTCACTTTTTGGCAATACCAGATTTTCAGTAACACTTTTTGTTAAAGCCTACTTTGATTAATAATAGTGTCTTACCAGCTTCATTAAGATGTTTGCATGATGTATCTTTTTCAGCCTTCTCTTGTATCCTACTTTGGGTTTGTTAAACTTGTTGGTTTCCAACAGCAAAATTCAAAGTTCTTAGCTCTTTGAATATTGCTTCTCCATTCTGTTTACCTTCTAAAACTCTTAAAGATCCTGTTTGGTGCTCTCTCTTCTTTTGCTCTTCCATTCTACGTATTTTCTCCTTACTTAAATTCTCTCATTACTTGTGGCTAATCTGATGTTAAACTCATTCATTTATTTCATTTTACTTATTTTGTTTTTTGGTTCTAGCTTTTAACCCACCTCTTGGGTTTTTTTTTTTGTTTTTTGTTTTTTTTTTTTTACAGTTTATAACTAACCCACTGACATTTTCAAGCTTTCATTTAACATAGTGGGCATAGTTCTTTTTAGCTGTACTTAATAAACCCATGGCTAGAGCTCTGTGGATCTTGCTTCTATTGCGTGTGGGTTTTTTTCCTGACTTTTGTTCATGTGATCTTATTTTCTAATATGCAGGGTTTTTTTTTTAATGTGTTGTAGACCTAAGAAATTGTATAAGAATGTTTTAGGCCTAGTATCTTTTGATTTCTATAAGAGGATTTTGTTTCTGCTAGGTACTTGGGAAACTAGCAAGCCAGAATCAACCTCATCCAATTTAAGGGAGGATATACAAAGCTAGTCCACCACCTGTAGGTATGGGCTCATTATTCCTAGACTGAAACTCTTCAAAGATCATATGAACACAGATTTAAATACCAGCATTTATCCTCCTAGTTCTGCAGAGCTACTAAAATTATTGTTTGCTCTCTCCCAATTTCCAGGGGGAAATGGCCCCAAATGCCAAGATTCTTCCTCAGGATTTCCATATTCTCCTAGATTCTGGGCTGGTGGTAGTATCTTAATTCTATGAAGTCTTAAAGCAGGTGTAGGTCTTGTCTAGCTTTTCTTCTTCTTCTTGGGCAGGGAATTGGTCCAAACTTCCTAGTCCACTACTGTCAGAAGTAGAAATAATTTACTTAGAAAATACGGACTTTTCTTGGAGAGTTATTTTTAAATCTTAAAAAGAACTTGGAGGCCTTTTGATTAGACTATCAAGTGTCTGCTTCTGTGAAATTGGCTTCAGTGAAAGCTGGAAATCAAATGGGAATCAGAGTGACTAAATGTGACCACAGTCCATCATCTTACCTCAGCATACTATCTTAATTATTCAAACAAGCTAGATAGATAAAACATTATCTGTTCTTTGACAAAATGAGGTTAACATGCATCAGAGTTCAGGCCCATATCGTGAAGGAAATAATTTTTTAAAAATGTTTTTATGACCCTACCGATAAAATGATTACACTAGCAACCATTACAGAAGACAAGCCCACTGTCCATTTTGTATCTTTCAATTATATAGAATTAACTTTTAGGTTTGTGATCTGTTGAATTACTTTTCTTATATGGCTTGCAGTCGGGAGTTTTTTTTTATTCACTGAACTTACACCGTTTGTTCAAAGGACTGTTATTTCTCCCACTTAATTGATGCTTTTGTAGAAAACAAAATGACAAAAAATGGGTCTGCTTCTGAATTTCCTATTCTATTGATATGTGCATGGCCTCACACCAGTACCACAGTCTTGATTAAGTCTTGAAATGAGGTAATTTGAGTCCTACACCTTTGTTCACTGGCCTTTTAATATTTACCCTGGGACCACAAGCACACACTGGATATTCTGGGCAATTCAGGTATGTATCATCACCTATAACCTGTAATTGACATATCTACAATATACAAATAACTCTTAGGAAGCCACAAAAGAATTTGTTTAGTTCTTAAGAAATCCAAATGGCAGTATATAAAAAGGAACCTACTATCAGTTTAGCTAAAATGTGTAAAATTTAAGTGTTAGGATGTACAAAAATAAAGTGTCCTATATTGCTTGTGGGAACTTAAAACCTCTCTGAGGATACACATTCCTCATTTCCCAGTAATTCTACTCTTAAGTGTGCCAAAAATAGTTGATGGCAGTATGTTCATACAATGAAATAGTATAAAATGAGAATGAACTACATTTATAAGGAATAACTGATCTTAAAAATAAGTTTAAAAGACTATAAAGGATTATATAATAACATGATTTCATTTATATACAGCTCAAAAAATCTAACATAGTGTTTAGGAATGTAATAGTGCTAAAGCTATAAGGCAATGCAGGATGCAATCCCCCACATTACTCAACTTTGTGAAGGTGGAGGGGATAATATAGGGGCTTTGATTACAAGTGGCTAAGTAGAGTGTTTCTGGAGTGATGACAATGTTCTATTGAGTTGGATTGTGGTTACATAATGTCTGCTTTAAAATAATTCATTACAGGGGCACCTGGGTGGTTCAGTTGGATAAGTGTCTCCCTTTAGCTTGGGTCATGATCCCAGGGTCCTGGGATCAAGCCCCACATGGGGCTCCCTGCTCAGCTAGGAGTCTGCTGCTTCTCCTTCTGCCCCTTTTTTTGTTCTCAAATCTTTTAAAAAATAAAATTTGTTACACTGTACATTTGATTTGTGTATTGTATTTGTATTATACTGCACACAAAATGAGAGCAAGGTTGCAAATTAGGAAGTCCAGGCCCTCATTTCCTTCATGAAAACCTCAAAAAACAAAACAAAAACCTACTGGCTTTATAGGAGTTCCAGAAGACTGGCAGTGGTCTATAGCAACTAAATAAGTGTCTAATAAAGACAAAGTCACAATAAAAATTTGATGATTCTATTCAACCTTTCTCCACTCCCGCCACAGTATAGCGTGGTTAGGAGAAGGCAACCTACAAGCAACCAGGGATCTTTCTCATATAGCAGGAAACTGGACAGACCTTATTTGCAACATTCTAACATGTGTAGGACTGCCTGAAAAACTGGTCTCATTTTCACCTAATTTGGCTCAGGGAAAAGTGTTATTGGTTGGCAAAAACCGTGAAAAATAAAGGAGAAACAGCTTATAAAAGCTGCAGGGATAATGCAGACCTGGAGATGACCAGGCAAGAAATTATGGGTCCAGGAATGAGAACAGCTAAAGTGATGTATAAAAGGGGAATAAAAAAACAGCACATGGCCCCAAGGGAGACTTGGCCAGAAAAGACCTGAGAGAACCTTAAATTTCTACCCTGGGTTGATCCAAAGGCTCAGACACTGCAAGTTAATAAAGGTTTTCTCTGGCATAGAGCCAGTCTGAAACTGGAAGAGACCGTTACTTTTTCAGATGCCTAATTTTCATCAAAAAATCCCAAGATACAAAGAAACAGAAAAACATGGCCTATTCAAAGGAAGAACATAATGTGACAGGAATCATCTTTTAACAAACAGGCATCAGACACTAAAGATTAAACTAACTTTTAAGTACACTACAGGTAAAAAAGTCAAACTAAAAATATAGTGGCGCCTTGGTGGCTCAGTTGGTTAAGCATCTGCCTTTGGTTCAGGTCATGGTCCTAGGGGCCCTGGGATCAAGCCCCAAGTCGGACTCTCAGCAGAGAGCCTGCTTCTTCCTCCCTCTGCCTGCCACTCCCTCTGCTTGTGCTGTCAAATCTTAAAAATAACAAACTTAAAATGTCAACTAAGATAGGAGTTACCTTTTTAGAAAAAGGATCAAATTCTTGGCTGAAAATTGAAAAGCTGAGTGGGGATTTAATAACACTTGAACTGAAGAATCAGGAAAACCAGTCAACTGAAGTTATTTGGTCTCGTAAGAAAATTTTAGAAATCTGAAAACTGCCTATGGGTCATGTTAAATGGATGAAAATATATTATGGGAGTCCCCGGAGGAAAAAAAGCTGCAACAAGATTTGAAGAAACAGTGGCAGAACATTACCCAAATGTGAGGAAAGATAGGAATGTACAAATTCAAGCAGCTCAATGAATGTTAAACCCAAAGGAACCCAAAGAATGAGACACATCATAAACCATCAAAGCCAAAAGCAAGGAGCATTTTCAAAGTAGCAAAAAAGTGATTTATAACATAATCCATTACTTTTATCAGTGGATTTTTCGGCAGAAACGAGGTCAGGAAGCAATAGTGCTTAATGAAAATAACTGTAAACCAAGAAACCTATTCCTGTCAACTTTGCCCTTCGAAAATGGAGAAATAAGAAATTTCCACATAACAAAAGCTGTTTTGCAGTAGAACAGTAGATGTGTGGAACTGTAAATGAGTAGAGTCGTTGTGACTGAAGTTGGTATTAATTTAAAATAGATTGGTAAAGCTTTAGAATGTTTTATGTAATCTCTCTGGAACTACAAAGATGACTAGAGAATGTAGATAAAACGAGAATAAAAATGAACCACTACAAAAAATTAAATACAAAGTAAGATAATTGAGGAAATGAGACAATGAAGTTGTAAAACACAGAAAACATAACAAAATGTCAAAGTCAGTCCTCTGTAATCTATTTAGATGGCATTACCTAATCAAAGGCAAACGCTGGCATAGGAATTTTAAAACAGGATCCAATTATATGCTGTCTACAAGAGACGCAAGATCTATGGACACATGCATTCAAAGTGAAAAGATGGGAAAACTATTTCATGCAAACAGTAATCAGCAGGATTGGACATACTCAAAGTGAAAAGTTTGTAAGACACGAGGTCATCACAAAATGATAAAAATTAAATTGCTAATATAAACATATAAGCACCAAATATCAGAACTCCAAAATATATAAAGCAAACATTTACAGAATTGAAGAAATTGCCCTATAATAATCTTCAAAACCCCATGATCCGTAATAAAACACCTATGCAAAGATCAATAAGGAAGTAGAAGACCTGAACAACTATAAGGCCTACTGGACCTAACATACTTATATGGATGGTTCCACCCAAAAAGAGCTGAATATTCATTTTTCTCAAGTGTGCATGGGACATTCTGCTTTGTGCTAGCTCACAAAGTCAATAAATTTTAAGACAAACCATACAAAGTATCTTTTCCAATCACAGGTCAATAAAAATAGAAATCAACAGAATAAGGAAAACTGGGGAATCCACAAATGTGGAAATTAAACAACACTCCCTTAACCAATGGATCAAAGAAGAAATCAGAAAGGAAATTAGAACATATCTCAAGACATGAAAATAAAAACACCAAAATGGCATGCTGTGAAAGTAGTGCTAAAAGGAGATTTATAGTTATAAACACATTTGTAAAGATCTAATACCAACAATCTAATTTTGAACCATAAGGAAAAAAAAAAAAAAAAAAAAAAAACAACTAAACCCACAGCTAGTAGAAGGGAAACATTAAAAGACTGGAGCAGAAATAACTAAAATAGAGAACAAAAATACAAAAATGAAATAAAAAATTGGTTCTTTGAAAAGATCAACAAAATTGATAAACCATTAGACTAAGAAAAAAAATGAAAGTGGGGCCATTAAAACCCAATTTTTTAGAAGTAAAGTGATTATAAGAGAATAAATACTATGAACAACTGTACCTCAATAAATTGGAGAACATAGGTGAATTATACATCAACAAATTGAACAAAATCCTAGCAACGTTACCTAACCAACACTGATCATGAAGAATCAAAATATGAAGAAGCCCTATATCCAGAAAGAGATTGGATTGCAATTAAAAACCTCTTGAGAAAAGCCCAAGACCATATGACTTCACTGGTGAATTCTACCAAACATTTAAAGAATTAGCACCAATTCTTAAACTCTTCCAAAAAACTGAAAAGGGAACACTTCCTAACTCACTCCATGAGGCCAGCATCCTGATACCTAAGCCAGAAAAGGACACTACAGTAAGAAAATTATAGATCAGTATCCCTTATGAATATTGATGCAAAAAATCCTCAGTAATAGCAAATTCAATTACATTAAAAGTATTACATATCATGACAAAGTGGTATTCTCTGAATGCAAGGATGGTTCAAAACATGAAATCAACATTATACACCACAGATTAACAGAAGAAAGGGAAAACATCTCAAAATAAGATGCAGAGAAACCATTTGACAAAATTCAACAAACCTTTCATGATAAAAACACTCAACAACTAGGAATAGAAGGAAGCTATCTCAACATAATAAAGGCCATATGTGGGGCAGCCTGGGTGGCTCAGCGGTTTAGTGCCCACTTCAGCCCAGGGCGTGATCCTGGAGACCAGGGATCGAGTCCCATGTCGGGCTCCCTGCATGGAGCCTGCTTCTCTCTCTTCCTGTCTCTACCTCTCTCTCTCTCTCTGTGTGTGTGTCTCATGAATAAATAAATCTTAAAAAAATAAATAAAGGCCATATGTGAAAAAAGCACAGCAAACATAATGAAAGATTGAAAGTTTTTCCTCTCAAGAATCAGGATACCGGCTCTGCCACTTCCATTCATGTATTGGAAGTTCTATCCAGAGCTATTAGGCAAGGAAAGGAAAAGTCATCCAGATTGGAAAGGAAGTAATAAAATTGTTTGCAAAATATATGATTTTATATCTGGAAAACTTTTATAAAGATTCCACACAAAATCGTTAGAATATAGCAAAATTGCAAGATACAAAGTCAATACATTAAAATTAGTTGTTTCTGCATTCTAACAATGAATAATCCGTAAAAGAAATTTAAAAAACAATTCCATTTGCAATAAGAATAAAATACTTAGGAATAAACCATGGAGGTAAAAGTCTCGTATGAGATGCAGTTTCAGTTCCAGACCACCACAACAAAGCAAATATGTCTCACTAAAGCAAATCAAATGAACTTCCTGGTTTCTCAGTGCACATAAAAGTTACACTATACTGTAGTTTATTAAGTGTGCAACAGCATAGTATCTAAAAAGCAAGTAGATACCTAAACTAAAAAATACTTTTTGCTAAGGAAATAACCATCTGAGCTTTCAACAAGCCTTTTTTTTTTTTTTTTTTTTTTTTTGCTGATGGAAGATCTTGCCTTGATGTTGATGGCTGCTGACTGATCAGGTTGGCAGTAGCTGAAGATTGGAGTGGCTGTGGCAAGTTCTTTAAAAATAAGACCACAATGAAGTCTGCTGCACTGGTTCTCTGGTGAACAATTTCTTTATAGCATTTAATGCTGATTGATAGCATTTTACCCACACAACATTTCAAAATTGTGGAGTCAATCTTCTCAAACCTTGTCACCTCTTTATCAGCTAAGTTTATGTGATATTCTAAGTCCCTTGTCATTCCAACAATTTTCACAGCATCTGCACCAGGAATAGATTCCACCTCATGAAACCATCCATAAGATTGTTTGCTCATCTGTAAGAAGTAACTTCTCATCCATGAGAATTTTTTTCCTGAGATTGCAGCAATCCAATCACATATTCAGGTTCTACTTCTAGTTCTCTTGCTATTTCCACCACATCTGTAGTTACTTCTACTTAAGTCTTGAACCCTCAAAGTCATCCCATGAGGATTGGAATCAACTTTCAAACTCCTGTTGAGTGTTGATATTTTGACCTCTTCCTATGAATTATGAATGTTCTTAATAATGTCTAGAATGGTGAATCCTTTCAAGAAGGTTTTCAATATACGTTGCCCAGATCCATCAAAGGAATCACTATCTATAGCATCTATAGCCTTACAAAATGTATTTCTGAAATAACAAGACTTCAAAATTAAAATTATCCATGGGCTGCAGAATGGATGTTGTATTAGCAGGCATGAAAACAACATCTTGTATATCTCCATCAGAGTTCTTGGATAACTAAGTGCATTGTCAATGAGCAGTAAAACTTTGAAAGGAATCTTTTTTACTGAGCAGTAGTTCTCAACAGTAGGTTTAAAATATTCAGTAAACCATGTTGTAAATAGATGTGCTGTCATCTGCTTTGTTTTTCTATTTCTGGAGGATAGGACTAGAGTAGACTTAGCATAATTTTTAAGGGCCCTAGAATTTTTAGAATAGTAAATGAGCATTGGCTTCAACTTAAAAGTCACCAGCTACACTAGCCCCCCAACAAGAGTCTCCGCCTGTTGTTTGAGGCCAAGCACTGACTTCTCCCCTTTAGCTACGAAAGTCCTAGATGGCATCTTCTTCCAATAGAAGTCTGTTTCATCTACATTGCAAATCTGTTGTTCAGTGTAGCCATCTTCATTATCTTAGTTTGGTTTCTGAATAATTCGCTGCAGCTTCCACATCAGCACTTGCTGCTTCACCTTGCACTTTTAAGGCTTGGGCTTCTTTCCTTCAACCTCGTGAATTAGCCTCTGCGAACTTCAAACTTTTCTTCTGCAGCTTCCTTACCTTTCTCAGCCTTCCTAGAATGGAGAAGAGTTAGGGTCTTGCTCTGGATCAGGCTTTGGCTTAAGAGACAGTGTTGTGGATGATTTGACCTTCTATCTAGTCCACTAAAACTTTCTCTGTATCAGCAATAAGGCTATTTAGCTTTCTTACCATTTGTGTTCATTGGAATAGCATTTTTAATTTCCTTTGAGCGCCTTTCCTTTGCATTCATAATTTGGCTAACTGGTGCAAGACACCTACATTTTGGCCCGTCTCAGTTTTTTTTTTTTTAAAGGTTTTATTTATTTATTCATGAGACACACACACACACACACACACACACACACAGAGAGAGAGAGAGAGAGAGAGAGAGAGAGGCAGAGACACAGGCAGAAGGAGAAGCAGGCTCCATGCTGGGAGCCCGATGTGGGACTCGATCCTGGGTCTCCAGGATCAGGCCCTGGGCTGAAGGCAGGCGCTAAACCACTGAGCCATCCAGGCTGCCCCTGTCTCAGTTTTCAACATGCCTTCCTCACTGAGCATAATCATTTCTAGCTTCTGACTTAAAATAAAAGATGTGTGATTCTTTCTTTCACTTAGAGGCCATTAGAAGGTTATTTATTTCAGGGCTGTGTGTCTCAGAATAGGAAGGTACAAGCACAGGAAGACAGCTGGGTTGGCGGGGGGTGGGGAGGGATGGTCAGATGGTTGGTATAGTAGTCAAAACATATATAACTTTTAACATTTATCCATTAAGCTTGCTACCTTATTGAGCAAGTTCATGGCACCCCCAAGTAGTTACAATAGTAAGATCAAAGATCACTGATCACAGATCATCATAAAAAGTAAAATGATGAAAAAGATAAAATACTTCAAATATTACCAAAATGTGACACAGAGACATAAAGTGAGCAAATGTTATTGGAAACATGGTGCTGATAACCCTACCTTAAGCAAGTCTGCCACAAACTTTCAACTATAAAGAAAAAAAAGCAGTATCTGCAAAGCACAGTAAAACAAAATACAATAAAATGAAAACTGCAAACTACAAAATATTTCAGAAGAAATGGAAGACGAAATAAGTAACTGGAAAGATCACCTGTGTTTATGGATTCAAAGACAATATTGTTAAGATGTCAATACCATACAAGGTAATCTACAGAGGTAACACAATGCCTATCAAAATTCCAGTGATGTTTTTGACAAATCTAGAAAATTCCATCCTAAAAAATCAGGTTGAATCTCAAGGGACCCCTAGTAGCCAAAACCATCTTGAAAAAGAAAAAACGCTGGAAGTCTCTCACTCCCTATTTTCAAAATTTACTACAAAGCTACAGTAATCAAAACACTGTGGTACTGGCATAAACAGACATAGACCAATGTAACAGAATGAAGAGCCCTGGATTAAGCCCTTGCATCTTGGTCAAATGATTTTTGGTAAGGGTACCAATAGCATTCAATGGAGAAAGGAAAGTCTCTTCAATAAATGGTCCTAGGCATCCACATGCAGAAGAATGAAACTAGACCACTCTCTTGTACCATACACAAAGATAAACTCAAAATGGATGAAAGATCTAAATGTGAGACAAGATTCTATCAAAATCCTAGAGGAGAACACAGGCAACATCCTTTTTGAACTTGACCACAGCAACTTCTTGCAAGATACATCCATGAAGGCAAGAGAAACAAAAGCAAAAATGAACTATTGGGACTTCATCAAGATAAGAAGCTTCTGCACAGCAAAAGAAACAGTCAACAAAACTAAAAGACAACCTACAGAATGGGAGAAGATATTTGCAAATGACGTATCAGATAAAAGCTAGTATCCAAGATCTACAAAGAACTTATTAAACTCAACAGCAAAGAAACAAACAATCCAATCATGAAATGGGCAAAAGACATGAAGAGAAATCTCACAGAGGAAGACATACACATGGCCAACAGGCACATGAGAAAATGCTCCGCATCACTTGCCATCAGGGAAATACAAATCAAAACCACAATGAGATACCACCTCACACCAGTGAGAATGGGGAAAATTAACAAGGCAGGAAACCACAAATGTTGGAGAGGATGTGGGGAAAGGGGAACCCTCTTACACTGTTGGTGGGAATGTGAACTGGTGCAGCCAGTCTGGAAAACTGTGTGGAGGTTCCTCAAAGAGTTAAAAATAGACCTGCCCTACGACCCAGCAATTGCACTGCTGGGGATTTACCCCAAAGATACAGATGCAGTGAAACGCTGGGACACCTGCACCCCGATGTTTCTAGCAGCAATGTCCACAATAGCCAAACTGTGGGAGGAGCCTCGGTCTCCATCAAAAGATGAATGGATAAAGGAGATGTGGTCTATGTATACAATGGAATATTACTCAGCCATTAGAGACGACAAATATCCACCATTTGCTTCCACGTGGATGGAACTGGAGGGTATTATGCTGAGTGAAATAAGTCAATCAGAGAAGGACAAACATTATATGGTCTCATTCATTTGGGGAATATAAAAAATAGTGAAAGGGAATCAGGGGAAAGGAGAAAAAATGAGTGGGAAATATCAGAAAGGGAGACAAAACATGAGAGACTCCTAACTCTGGGAAACAAACTAGGGGTTGGTAGAAGGGGAGGTGGGCGGGGGTTGGGGGTGACTGGGCGACGGGCACTGAGGGGGGCACTTGAGGGGATGAGCACTGGGTGTTATTCTATATGTTGGCAAGTTGAACACAATAAAAAATAAATTTATAATAAAAAAATGGTCCTAGGAAAACAGGAAATCCATTATCCTAAATAATGAAGTTGGACCCTTACTTAACACCATATGCAAAAATTAAAAATGGATCAAAACCCTAAACATAAGAGCTTAAACTATAAATCTGTTAGAAGCAAACTGAGAGGAAAGCTTCATGAGTTAGATTTATCAATGATCTTGTGGACAATAAAGTACAATAAAGGTGGACCATAGGGCAGCTCCAGTGGCTCAGCGGTTTGGCACCACCTTCAATCCAGGGCCTGATTCTGGAGACCCAGGATTGAATCCCACATCGGGCTCCCTGCATGGAGCTTGCTTCTCCCTCTGCCTGTGTATCTGCCTGCCTCTCTCTCTCATGAATGAATGAATGAATGAATGAATGAATGAATAAATAAATAAATAAATAAATCTTTTTTAAAAAAGTGGACAATAAAAGTACAAGCTACAAAAGGAAAAAGATGATAAGTTGGGCTCCACCAAAATTAAATACTTCTATATATCATGGACCCTCTATCAACAGGGTAAAAAAGGCAACCTACAGAATGGAAGAAGCATTATCTGTCTGATAAAATTATAAATCAGATGGGCGTCTGCCTTCAGCTCGGGTCATGATCCTGGGGTCCGGGGATTGAGCCCTGCATCCAGTCCCTGCTGAGCAGAGAACCTGTTTCTCCCCCTCCCTCTGCTGCTCCCCCTGCTTGTGTGTGCACTCACTTTCTCTTTTGCTGTCAAATAAATAAAATCTTAAAAATTAAAAAGTTATAAATCAGAAATTGTATCTGATAAAGAACTAATATCCAGAATTTATAAAGAACTCCTACAACTCAACACATAGTAACAATTAGAAAATGGGCAGAGGAATGGCCAATAAACATATGAGAAGATGCTCAACATCACTAATCATTAGAGAATTGCAAATCAAAACCCTAATGAAATGGCACTTCACACCCATTATGATGATTATTATAAAACAAACAAGTGTTGGGGAAGATGTGGAAAAATTCAAACCCTTATGCACTGCTGGTAGGATTGCAAAATGATGGTAGTCACTGTGGAAAGCAGTATGCCAGGTACTCAAAAGTTAAACATGGAATTTTCATATAATATAGTACTTCTACGTCTGGATACATACATCCCCAAAAGAATTGAAGCAGGTACTCAGATATTTTGCACTCAGCAGTATTCACAGTAGCCAAAAGATGTAAATGACCCAAATGTTCATGTATATAGGTAAAGAGATGAACAAAATATGGTATATTTACATATGATAAATATTATTCAACCTTAAAAAAGGGGAAATTCTGATGAACTTGGGGAACATTTTATGGCAAGTAAAATAAGCCAGACACAAAAGGATATATATAGAATGATCCCACTTACATGAGGTACTTACAGTAATCAAATTAATAAAAACAAAGTAAAATGGTAGTTGTTAATGGTTGCAGAGATGGGAGGTAGGAATGTGGAATCGTTGTTTAATGTGCATGGAATCTGAATCTGAGAAGATGGAAACTATGGACATAGATAGTTGTGCTGGTTACCCAATACTGGGAATGTATTTAATGCCACTGAACTGTATACTTAAAAACTGCAAAAATGGTAAATTTTATGTTCCTTACATATTTTGCCACAATGAAAGAATAAAACAAAATGTGAATTCAGCAAAAAAGAAGAAAGTGAACAGAGTAATTCATAACATAGATTGACCTGTGAACAAAATGTTAGCTCAAACAGGCAAAACCAAGTATGCTCTTTATAAATACATACAGCATTATGTGGTGATTTAAAAAAAAAAAAATTACTCCAAGAATCAGGACAGTGGAAGTGTTACCCCTATGGTTAAGGAGGGGGATACAATTTTGTAGGGACACAAATACTAGCAAATTTGGGTGTCTTCACTCAAGCAAGCACTGGGTACATGAGTATTTACTCTTGGAACTGTAATATAATTTATATAAATCTTCTGTATATATTTCACAATTTTTTAAAAAGGCAAACAACTCTCTCCCACCAAAAACAAAAGAAAGTTAACTTTGCTCATTTTTAATTTCCCAGATGGTTTATGCTCTGGCATAATGTAAGACTGGAAAAATCTGAAACACACCATAGTAATTATTTTGCAGTCTTGTTGAGGATTTTCTCCCCCAAAATAGCATTTATTCTACTTTCCTTCTCAGAAATAAAATGGTTCCTATGAACCTGAACAGGCCTACATTAGGACTTTGGCTGGTAGTAACCTCTTACAAACCAGAACATTCACTAGATAAGAGTTACATGTTCATATGAACTGGTCACAAAATTTCCATAAATAATATTTATCTGATGGATTTTTTTTATTGTGTTTAAAACAATGTTTTGATCTGAATGTGATTGCTGTTCACATCAAATTAGCAATATCTAACCGATAAAATCTGAGCTCATTTGGAGTCACTAGTTCCAACTGAAATTTTGAATCCCTAAAAATAAAATACAGACACACAGATAGGTATAGTACTCAATCGAAATATATTTGTCTAATATCTACAAAGTGAACAATTGGTCTTAAGAAAGCAGACAAAAGGCACAAAATCATTATTACTACAGAGAAGCATTCATGCTACTGGATTTTATAAATATTCTGAGTGGCACAGTAAAAAATAAATTAAGCATTGAGCAAAAAATCAAATACTTCATTTTTTCCTTGCTTTATATTCTAGTCATGTCTTGACCTCATTTGTAAAGGCTGAGAACTGAAATTCAACTGAAACCATGGAACGCTGTTGCAGTCTTTATATGTGTGTCATTTAATCACAGTGGTTTCCTTGCTGAGTTTGGGTCAAACAAGAGAGGTGCACTTTAAAAAAATCCACAGGAAATTCTTTTCTCTTTCCCCAAACTAAACACAAAATTGAGGCTGTGGTGGTGCAGTTTTGTATGTGCATGCGTATACTGAACTTCTAAAGCCCTTTTCATCACAAAAGTAGTGAAGTCTTCATCTGACTTGTTTTCTACTGTCCAAGAAGCAGCTTCTGAAAAACGTATAACTAATGCTTTGCACGTGAGAAAGACTCTGGGCAAGATTCCACAGTAGGTCTGGTTTTCCCAAGGTGCTCCATTTTGGAAGGGTCTGGCATAAACCTTTAACAGCTTCCTTGCCCACACGCCATCCAACAGGAAATAGTTTATTTTTCTTGAGTAAGGACAAACAAAATGCTAAAGTGGGTAGGGAGATGGGAATCACAACAGTAATTGTGAAGTGACAGCCACCTACACTTCTACCAGGAATGAGCCACTTTCTACCATATTGGACATCAACTGGCCCATGCCAATTCACCTTTGTTGACAGATGACTAAATGAGAATACTTTTGTGAGTGCAAAACATTTTTGGCAAAGTGAAAAATAGAAAACTTCAAACCTCATTGATAAAAAGGAGCTCATAATTACCCACTTAAATCTTGGTAAGTGCAGTATTTACATGTGTAATAATACCCAGCAGACATGTGTATATGTGTATATAGTGCATGTGTGTGAACATACAGTAGTGACAGCTCACACACAGACCTGTGTACACACACATGCCCCAAATGGCTCTTGAATAAATTCAATCCTATAGTAGTTTTGGTGGTGCATTTTTCACAGTATATCATTTCTCGTTCAGGTACCATTTCTTGAATGATATCAAGAGGTCTCAGTGAACACCAGCAGAAACTTGATACTGTACCACTTTAATTCCTACAAAAACGGCTCTCTCTGAAAGCTCTGCACCTCCACCCCATCAGTGTGCCTTCCAAAGAGGATTGAAGTATACCCAGCCATCACCCTGTAAGAGAAGGAAGGAGACATGTTATGAAGACCTCTCAGCTAGGCAAGTGGAGAAAAGAGGGTGTTCAATGAATGGACAGGAGAGAGAAGGCAAGGCCTGCCTGTGAGGAATCTACCCAAACCAGTGATTTACAGCCCACTAGCCTGGCAGGGAGTGCCCAACCATGGCTCTCTTCAGCAGGTAGCAGTCACAAATCAGCACACATAAGAAATGATACCAAATAGCAAAAAAAGGCAAGAATCAAAATGGTATACACAATCTGGGATTTAACTGGAAGGGAATGTATTGAATGGTAACAACTCTGGTATTGGGATGATTTTTATTCTTTACATACCCTAAGCTTTCTGTTATGAACATACTGGGTTTTATTAAATCCAGGAAGAAGACTGGGGTTTTTGTTGTTGTTGTCGTCTTTTGAGTTTTTCTATGTCCAATTTTTTACAGAAGCCAGGCAAGCTAGTTGTCTCAAAGAGACCAGATCTACTCACAAAAGGATCCTTGAAGGATTTTATAACGGTTAATTTTATGTGTTAACTCAATTGGCCATGGTGCTTAGATTAAACATTCTCTGAATATGTCTGTGAGGGTGTTTCCAGGTGAGAGAAGCACCTCAGTCACGATGATTTTCTTCCCTAGAGTGGGAGAGCATTATCCAATCCATTGAGGGCCTGAACACACACACAAAAAAAAGGTAGAGGAAGGAGGAATTGACTCTCCCTTTTCTTTTTAAACTCACTTCTTGAGTTGGGATAGCTCATCTTCTCCTGCCTTTCTTTGGACTGGCATTTATACCACTGGCTTCCCTGGTTCTCAGGCCTTTGGACTTGAACTGAATTATACCACTGGCTTTCCCAAGGTCTTCAGCTTGCAAACGGCAGATCCTGAGCTTTCCTGCCTCCATAATCTCAAGAGCCAACTTCTCATAATAAATCTCTATATATTTACATCTAATGCTTCAGTTTCTGTCATTTCTCTGGAGAACCCTGGCGAATACAGATTCACCTCACCTAGGCAAGGCTTTCTTCAGTCATGGTTCTCACTCAGAGCCTGATATGGCAGTCTACCCAGCAGGTTTCCTGTCTGAACCAGAATCCAACCTTGAAGTCTCTATCACCCAGCCCTAGATCCTGCCTGTGGGGAGAACAGCAGCCACTCTGTTCCTGCCCCTAAGTCAACACTTCCATCATTTCCAATTCTGTTCTCAGAAATCTTCCCAACTGCTCCACAAACAACTTCAAAAGCCTAAGAGCCAAGAAAAAAAAAAAAAAAAAAAAAGCCTAAGAGCCTCAACAGGGCACAGAGTACCTTGCCCACTTGCTCAGTGGGGGCAAACTGGTGGATACTACTGCCTTCCAGTGTCCCTTTTCTGGGTGACAGCAGCAGCACTGAGCACACAGGACTCCTGCTCGTCCTTCCTGGCATGTCTATCCCATTTGGTTCATTCCAGATGCTTCATGGCTAATTTGTTACTAATGATCAAGTAGCAGGGGTTGTGTTTTGGGTTTTGTTTCTGTTTTTTAAGTCAGACAACATCCAGATCTCCACCCCATTCATTCCTTGCACTCCCTGTCAGGCTGCTGGGCCGTTATGAAGGCAGATGTGAGGGAGGAAGTGTCAGGCACTCACTTCCACCCAAAGGACAGCCTGGCCCAAAGCTGGAGCCAGAGTAAAGCCACCCCAAACCTTCTCAGGCCCTTCTCTGCCCCAACCTAATCCATCCAAACTGCTGCATTGCAAGACAAACCCACTTGCCCCTCACTTGGGACAAGTCCCCAAAGACAGGTGGCAGATTTACCTCCTGGATAAAATACTTGGGCTGCCATGGCGTGTGCAGGTTCTCCCGTTTTCGTTCCTCCACCCGCTGCTTCTCCTCCAGGCGCCGCTTCTGCTCGGTGGCAGCATCAATGTCCCCCAGCCGCAGGTATCTGGTCACTTCCTGCCAGAGGTTCCTGGGAAGGAATGGAGGAGAGGGAGTGGTCAGGCAAGGCTAGCTGGCTTGACAGGGGCAGTTCTTAGCAAGGGGGCCAGAGCCAAGGTGGGAAGGCATTTAGGAAGGGGGAGCGCATTCCAGGTCCCTCAAAGACCCCTAGAGCCAGGATTAGAACCCAGGGCCAACAAGATCCCAAGTTTCCAGCCCCCTCTTATCCTGAGTAGCAGACCTCTCTCAGTATCTAGGAGTGGAATCTAGTAATAATAGCAGTAGTATGCAGCATTAATACTACTATGATCACAAACAAAAATAACAGCAGATACAATGCATGTCATATTTTTAACATTTTATATATATTAGCTCACTTCATCATCACAGCAACCCAATGGTATGGACGCTATATTACCATTCTCATTTTAAAGAGAGAAATAAGATCCATGTAAGGTGATGCGCCCAGGGATCATATACCAGCAAGCTGATATATATGAACAATGGCTGCTGAGCCAAAGGGGTACCCGGTATTAGGAGTTCTAGACTGGGGGGAATGGGCATGTGTGTTTATGTGGCAGGATCCATCATGTTGCCCACATCTAAATGGAAAATTACTTCTCTGCCTCATTCATTCATTGCAGGACGCCTTGAGCATTGGCATGATGAACCTGAGAAAAGGCAGACAGGACTGCCAACAAAGTGGGTACAACAAGCAGCCCCAGCTGAAGAGAGTCAGAATCGGCAGCTGACAAGGGTCAAGCTCCTGCTAGAAGCTAGCCTGCACACCTGTCCTGAGTCCCATCATACACAGCCCCAGGGAGAATAGTGCTTTGGTTCCCAATTTACAGCAGGAGAAACTTCTGGAACTGGACTATGGAGCCAGGTCCAACTGGCCAAAACAGTGAAGAGAGGGAAGGAAAGAGTGAGGGGAGGTCAAATCATGGGCTTTTCATCACCCCCATCCTCAAGACACATCTAGAGCTGAGGGGAAAACTGGGCATAAGGACATTCAAGGTGGAGATGCTCTCAAGGGCAGGATCCTCATCATAAGCTAGTAGTCCCGGGCAGCCCGGGTGGCTCAGTGGTTTAGCACCTGCCTTTGGCCCAGGGTGTGATCCTGGAGACCTGGGATCAAGTCCCGTGTTGGGCTCCCTGCATGGAGCCTGCTTCTCCCTCTGCCCGTGTCTCGGCCTCTGTGTGTGTGTGTGTCTCTCTCATGAATAAATAAATAAAATCTTTAAAAAAAAAAAAAAAGCTAGTAGTCCCAAGTTTAGAGGCCAAAGATAAAATAGGTTGGCAAACATTTTCTATTGAAAGCTAGATAGTAGGGTGCCTGGGTGGCTCAGTCGCTGAGCATCTGCCTTTGGCTCAGGGTGTGATCCCAGGGTCTTGGAATCAAGTCCCACACTGGGCTCCCCCCAGGGAGCCTGCTTTTCCCTCTGCCTATGTCTCTGCTTTTCTGTGTCTCTCATGAATAAATAAATAACATCTTTTTTAAAAAAAAAAAAAAAAAAGGCTGGATAGTATACATTGCAGGCTTTGCAGGCCATATGGTCTTGATCACAACTTCTTAAATGCCACAGAAAGGCCGCCATAAACCATATGTAAATTAATGATCATGGCTGTGGTCCCAGAAAATTTTATAAGAATCAGCCATGGGTTGGACATGGCCCATAGGCCATAGTTTGCTAACCCCCTTGAATAAAAGAATTAAAAAGGCATATTCTAAGAAGATTCTGCTTCTGCATCTGCATAAACATTACTTTAAGTGGTTGCATTATACTCATACCAGGGAATAGACATACTAATTGGGTGGATTCTCCATAATTTAACTATTTTCTTACTGTTGAACAAGTAAGTGGTTTCTTCTTTATGATTTAATTTTCTTTTTAGAAAAAAATACCCAGCTTTATATTTGAAACCTTTTCTGAATTTAAGAATTTTCCTTCAGAATAGATTCCCAAAGATGGAATACAAAATTAAAGTGAATTCATGAACTTGAAGCTACACTGCACACACTCTTACTATAAGTGTAGGGTACAGAGTGTCGATTTTATCACATCCTGGCCACTGCTGATTTTTTTTTTAATCATGTCACTAATCTAGTGAGCAAAAAATAGTAGCTCATTGCTTCTAGACACAGTTCTTTGATTCCCAGCAACTCTGTATTTAACTATGCAATCAAGCAACAGACCAGCTGAGTCGACAAACTCTTTTAGGACAGGCATTAAAAGCCTACTGTAGACTATCCTCACAACCCACCACTCTATAGAAGAACTAAACTGAAAGCTACAAAGGATCTACTCCAAAGCCACATGGAATGAGAAGCTCAAGTATCTCAATGAGTGACATGAACACTATCCCTGGCCCGTTTTTATGAGCTGAGTGTTCAGAGACTTCTCCATCGCCTGATCAGGTGCTGAGGAGAACTAAGCCTAGAAGCAACACCTCGCCTGGTTCCCACCTGGACTCCATGGGCCCCTGCTTCTCCAGAGGTCTGATCTTCTTGGGGTACACTGGCAGCGTGGTTGTGTCGATGACCCTGGTCTCTCCGCTGTTGTATGTGAACTCTAAAGTACCGTTCCACTCCCCGTGGGCTTTGCAAACAATGGTGTTGGTTGGGTTGTGTTTCACTTCTGCTGTGACCCTGAATGAATGAATGAGTCGAATAAACATGCTTTGCAAGATTATCAAAACAGAGACTCACACTTCAAAAAGGATTCTTTTTTATGGGGTAGCAAGGAGGAAGGATTTTTTTTTTTTTGCCATGTTGTTTAAAGACTAGCTCTTAAAATATAGACCTAATATTCTTGATCCAAAAAAGAAAGGATTGGTAGAAAAACCAGTGAGATGCGAATGAGGTCTGTAGGTTAGTTCATGGCAATATAGCCAAGTTAATTTCTTAATTTTGATAAACACACAAAGGGATGATATGTTACTATTTGGGATGGAAATCAAGTAATTCAATAGAAGCAAAGCATATACTTCTCCCACCTAAAATAGTATTGAATAGTGCTACATTTTAACCACCAATGGGGCCAGAGAGTATACCGAAAATGATCTACCTGAGATCACATAGAAAAAGGAGGGAGGGGTGCCTGGGTGGCTCAGTTGGTTGAGCGTCTGCCTTTGGCTCAGGTTGTGATCCCAGGGTCCTGGGATCAAGTCCCGCAGGGAGCCTGCTTCTCCCTCTGCCTATGTCTCTGCCTCTGTATCTCTCATGAATAAATAAAATCTTTAGGAAAAAGAAAAGAAAAAGGAGGGAAACGTTTATCCTGGCATCCGGACTTTCCTCTGAACAAAGGCTGGGCAAAACCTTGACTCTCGGCACTGAGTGAACACCATCCTCCTCCCAGCAGTGGCTCTGAGGGACCTCCTTCAAAAGGGCCTCCCCGCTTCTGCTGCCTGGCCTGAGCAGGCTCCAGGTCTCCAGCTTTGGGAAAAATCAGATCCCACCTCCTCTCCACCTTCAAGCAAGCTGCTCGGGCAGAATAATGCAGCGGAAACAGGAAAGCCTGCTCCGAAGCAGCCAAGAATAGGAAGGAGCTAAACTCCCCTCTTTCTAATGGCCCAGTTCAGGCTGAACTCGGTTTTCAAACACATGCTTGGAAGCTCATTCTCCGAGCCTGAACACGGCCATGGCTCCCAGGTGCCCAGGCAAAGGCTTGCAGGTGGCATCAGGAATCTTCTGGCTGCATGTAGTGGAAGGGTGCTAGCGGTGTGCTGGCAAAGGTTGAACAACTGGCTCTCCAAAGGGAAAAACACCTGCTCTGTAGCATTTGCCACCTTTGGGGTTGTCCCCTGACCCCAGGTGATCTCAAGCTACTGACATGGCCTGAGGGACTGAGGAGCTATGGAGAAACGTACACAGTCAGCTCTCGCAAGCCTGAGTGTGTGCTCGAAAACAGCCACCGCGGGCGTCCCCTGCCCTCATATGAACACCATATAGAACTCAGTTCCGAAGAGAAAAGGCCAAGATGGGGCTTGCTTATACAGTAACCTGTAACTGCAGCAATGAAAACAATTTAATGCTTCCTCCAATAGCAGACTTTACCTTTAATTTCTTAGGATCGGGCTTTCC